>NC_134897.1:40102631-40167631 GCF_041734735.1 Babylonia areolata
GTGTGTGTGTGTGTGCGCGTGCGCTTGCATGTGTGCTGTGCATGTGCTTGCATGTATGTGAGTGTGCATGTGTATACAGTTCAATAAATTGTGCAGTGAGCCCTGAAATTAGTGGCAGTGTATGTGATTGTGTTGCAGACATTGACGAGTGTGTCCAGGATGGCCGGGTGTGCAGGAGGGGCATGTGTCAGAACGTGGAAGGGTCCTACCTGTGTGAGTGCAGAGACGGCTACCGCCTCTCCAGGGCCAGGGATGAGTGTGTGGGTGAGTGTCTAGTGAGGACCCTAAATCTTGGTGATGTCACTGTGTGTGACAGTGTTTCTTGTGAACACCAGATAATGGGTAATGTCAATGTGTATGTCAGTGTTTCTTGTGAACACCAAATAATGGGTAATGTCAATGTGTATGTCAGTGTTTCTTGTGAACACCAAACCTGGGTAACGTGGGTGTGTGACAGTGTTTTTTGTGGACACCAAATCTGGATGGCATCACTGTTTGTAACAATGTTTCATGAGGAGCCCAAACCTGGGTGATGTTACTGTGTGTGACAGTGTTTTGTGAGGACCCCAATCCTTGGTGACATCACTGTGTAACAATGTTTCGTGAGGACCCTAAACCTGGGTATTATCACTGTTGTGACACTGTTTCTTGTGGACACTAAACCTGGGTAACTTAACTGTGTGTGACAATGTTTTGTGAAGACCCCCAAACAGTGGTGATGTCACTATGTGTGATAGTGTTTCGTAAATACCCTAAACCTGGGTGACGTGGGTGTGTGACAATGTTTTGTGTGGATACCAAACCTTGATGATGCCACTGTGTGTGACAATGCTTCGTGAGGACCTTAAACCTGGGTGACTTCACTGTGTGTGACAGTGTATCTTGTGGATAACGTGGGTGTGCGTGTGTGTCTTGTGGACCCTAAGTCTGGGTGACGTCAATGTGTGTGACAGTGTTTCTTGTGGACACTAAGCCTGGGTAACTTCACTGTGTGTGACAATGTTTCATGAAGACCCCAAACAGTGGTGATGTCACTATGTGTGACAGTGTTTCTTGTGAACACCAACCTTTGTGACGTGGGTGTGTGACAATGTTTTGTGTGGATACCAAACCTTGATGATGTCACTTGTGTGACAATGTTTCATGAAGACCCCAAACAGTGGTGACGTCACTATGTGTGACAGTGTTTCATGAATACCCTAAACCTGGGTGACATCACTGTGTGTGACAATGTTTCTTTTGAACACCAACCTTTGTGACGTGGGTGTGTGACAATGTTTTGTGTGGATACTAAACCTTGATGATGTCACTATGTGTGACAATGTTTCATGAGGACACTAAACCTGGGTGACTTCACTGTGTGTGACAGTGTATCTTGTGGACACCAAACCTGGGTAACGTGGGTGTGTGTGTGTCTTGTGGACCCTAAATCTGGGTGACGTCACTGTGTATGACAGTGTTTTTTTGTGGACACTAAACCTGGGTGACGTCACTGTGTATGACAGTATTTCGTGATTACCCTAAACCTGGGTGACGTCACTGTGTATGACAGTATTTTGTGAATACCCTAAACCTGGGTGACGTCACTGTGTATGACAGTATTTTGTGATTACCCTAAACCTGGGTGACGTCACTGTGTATGACAGTATTTCGTGAATACCCTAAACCTGGGTGACGTCACTGTGTATGACAGTGTTTTTTGTGGACATGAAATCTAGGTGATGTCAGTGTGTGTGACAGTTTCTTGTGGATCCTAAACCTGGGTAACGTCACAGTGTGTGACAATATTTTGTGAATACCCTAAACCTGGGTGACGTCACTGTGTTTGACAGCATTTTGTGAGGACCCTAAACTTGGGTAACGTCACTGTGTGTGTATGTGTTTCTTACAGACACCAAACCTGGGTAATGTCACTGTGTGTGACAGTGTTTCTTGTGGACACCAAACATAGGTGGTCTGCCCCTCATTCTTTTACTTGGTGGTGAAAATTTGAGGGCAGGGTATGGATGTCTTTTTTGTTTTTTTCCATCATCAGGAATTGGCCTAGCCATCTTCAGTGTATCTGTTTCACCTTGTCCTTGATGTCGTTGATGCCAGTGCATCTGCTCACTTCTCTTTTTTTATTTCTTGCTTTTTTTTTTTTTTTTTTGCCCCCCCCCCCCCCCCCTCCACCCCCTCCTACCATCACCCGCACCATTTCAGTGGCATTACTCCTACACCACTCGTTCTGAGTCCTCTATACATCGTCACACCCGGGTTCATATGTCACATTCCTAGCATCAGCAGTCCACTGGGAACAATCATTGTTAGGTCGCCAGGAGGCCACACACCAGATGAGACCCTGCACTACTGCTGAATCACTTTGGTAGTGTTCTGTAGTGCCTGTTCTGATTTAACGTACTTTGTACACCACCTACAAAGCCCCCCACTGATGACAATAATTGCTTTGTCACAGAACCAGACTGAGTGAGCTTCCTCCCCACTCCCAGTGCTCATGTCTTTGTTAGTGGCACACTTTCAGTTTCATACACTTGTGTTCTGGGTAGAAATGTTGTGGTTGTGCTGGTGTTGCAGATATTGATGAGTGCCGTGAGGTGGAGGGAGCCTGCTTCAGTGGGCGCTGTGAAAACACAGACGGCGGCTTCCGCTGTATCTGCCCTGCTGGCTTTACACCCACTACGGATGGAAAGGCTTGTTTAGGTGTGTGTGAGTGTGTGTGTGTGTGTGAATATTTTGTATTTATGTAATGTATTTGTGTGTGTGTGTTTGTGTGTGTATGCGTGTCTGTGTGTGTGTGTGTGTGAATGTGGGTGTGTGTGTGTGAATGTGTGTGTGTGCATGCGCGCCTCCGTATCTGTGTGTGCGCGTGCCTCTGTGTGTGTGTGTGTGTGTGTGTGAGTGTATATGTGTGCATGTGGGTGTGTGTGTGATACGTCAGGACTGTTTTGCTGTTGTGGAACTGAAGTGATTTTGTATGCGACTTTATTGTGTTAAATTCAAACAGGTGGTAATTGATCTGTCCTTGTAACAAGATCCAGTTTAAGCGTGGAGTGAATGCTTTGTCATCTTTTGTGGCTTTTTGTAAAAGATGGGAGTTTAGCATTTTAAGTGGTGCAGCTGTTGGACCAGCATGTAACTGACCTACAACCAGCAGTGGCCCAGTGGTATTGTGCCTGACTAGGAAGCAAGTAGTCACGGGTTCGAGTCTCATATACAGACCAGTAACCAGACCTTGAGTTGTGGTCTGGGCGCTAGTCTTTTGGATTAGATGATAAACCAAGGTCTTGTGAGCAGCATGCACTTACCGTAAAGTTTGAACAATTGAGTGGACTGGTATATAAGCTGCACCCACTAAATTTTGAAAAAATGGAACTTCATACACACATAAGCCGCACTGGCTTATAAGCCGCACTTATTACCGGTACCGGAACACATACCGATACTACAGAAAAGCTGTCAATACTGTAGGTTATGAAATAAACACAAGCAGAAACAGCACAAAGAAAAGCAAGCGAAAATACTGCTAATGCCACCAAAAAATAAACAACGAAAATAAGATCCCTAATTTAGTTATAGTCACATTTATTCAACGTCGTCCTGCTCACTGAATCCACTGAAATCTTCGTCTTCAGTGTCCGAGTTGAAGAGAACCAGCACAGCTTCCTCCACCACCTTGTCACTGACTTCAGCCTCACTTTCACTTGATGAACATGAATGCAAGGTAGAGGTCCTTGCTGGTTCGTCTCTTGCACTGTCGTCTTCAGTTTGAAGGCTGCATCATAGGCTTTACGTCGTGTTTTCGGCATGATGAGGGTGTGCGCTTGAGCAGGGTAGAACTGAATGCTGATCTGAAGGCTTTGATGTGTGCAGATTTGATTTTTAAAACATGAACAGTTAGCACACTAACCTGAAGCTCATCCAAAAATTCATGGACAGAAATCATGATTTTGGTGAGTTGATAGGCAGCTAAGAATAGAGGAGAACGTGACACTCCCGGAATTGTTAAAATCCACAAATAAGCCACATCATTGTATAAGCTGCAGAGGTTGAAGCTGGGAGAAAAGTCGCGGCTTATAGACCATACTTTACGGTAATGCATGTAAAAGAACCCACAGCAATGAAAAAGATTGTCCCTGGCTAAAGTCTGTAGAAAAATCCACTTTTGGTAGTAAAACAGATAGTGAATACACTTGCAGACAGAAAAAAAAGAGATGTGCTGCTGGACTGTGGCAACATGCTCTCCCTGATACACACACACACACACACACACACACACACACACACACACACACACACACACACACACACACACACAACAAAATCTGCTATATCAAACAGTGATACAGTATGATACAATTCAAAACAATTCAGACCAGTTCAAAACAATCCAATACAATTGAATACAATACACTACAAAGGAGTCCTTTGATCTTTGATTGTTGAACCTACACTACAAAGGAGTCCTTTGATCTTTGATTGTTGAACCTTTGAAAGTCTCAAACAGTTCATGTTTTCAGAGCCGCACATGTAAAGAAAGGAGGAGAAGAAAAAAGAAGCTTTTTTATCCCCCATCTCCATCTTTTCCCTTTCTTTATTCCCCCATGCCCCCCTTCTCATTTTGTAGTTATGCCTGCCTCCAGCTCCTTTTCATTTTTATTTTAATTTTTATTTAATTCCCTCCATCTTCATTTTGACTGATGGTAAACAGAATGATTGTTTAATGCAGATTTGGTCCAGATGACAAAGTGAATAAAATGGTGGGGGCACCATGGCAGAACTGGTTAGTCTTTTGATTTCTGATATAGTGTTTATCAGTGATCAGGGTTTGAGGCCAGTTTAGGCATTGTGCTGTGTCCCTGGGAAAGGCTGTTTACTCTGATTTTCCCCACCCCACCCAGGTGGGAATGGTTACCTGGCTTCAGTTATGATTCTCCCCACCCCACCCAGGTGGGAATGGTTACCTGGCATCAGTTATGATTCTCCCCACCCCACCCAGGTGGGAATGGTTACCTGGCTTCAGTTATGATTTTCCCCACCCCACCCAGGTGGGAATGGCTACCTGGCATCAGTTATGATTTTCCCCACCCCACCCAGGTGTGAATGGCTACCTGGCTTTAGTTATGATTTTCTCCACTTGACCCAGGTGGGAATGGCTACCTGGCTTCAGTTATGATTTTCCCCACTTGACCCAGGTGGGAATGGCTACCTGGCTTCAGTTATGATTTTCCCCACCCCACCCAGGTGTGAATGGCTACCTGGCTTCAGTTATGATTTTCCCCACCCCACCCAGGTGTGAATGGCTACCTGGCTTCAGTTATGATTTTCTCCACTTGACCCAGGTGTGAATGGCTACCTGGCTTCAGTTATGATTTTCCCCACTTGACCCAGGTGTGAATGGCTACCTGGCTTCAGTTATGATTTTCCCCACCCCACCCAGGTGGGAATGGCTACCTGGCTTCAGTTATGATTTTCCCCACCCCACCCAGGTGGGAATGGCTACCTGGCTTTAGTTATGATTTTCCCCACCCCACCCAGGTGGGAATGGCTACCTGGCTTCAGTTATGATTTTCCCCACCCCACCCATGTGTGAATGGCTACCTGGCTTCAGTTACGATTTTCTCCACTTGACCCAGGTGGGAATGGTTACCTGGCTTCAGTTACGATTTTCCCCACTCTGCCCAGGTGGGAATGGTTACCTGGCTTCAGTTACGATCTTCCCCACTCTGCCCAGGTGTGAATGGCTACCTGGCTTCAGTTACGATTTTCCCCACTCCACCCAGGTGTGAATGGCTACCTGGCTTCAGTTACGATCTTCCCCACCGCACCCAGGTGTGAATGGCTACCTGGCTTCAGTTACGATCTTCCCCACTCTGCCCAGGTGTGAATGGCTACCTGGCTTCAGTTACGATCTTCCCCACTCTGCCCAGGTGTGAATGGCTACCTGGCTTCAGTTACGATTTTCCCCTCTCTGCCCAGGTGTAAATGGCTACCTGGCTTCAGTTACGATTTTCCCCACTCTGCCCAGGTGTGAATGGTTACCTGGCTTCAGTTACGATTTTCCCCACTCTGCCCAGGTGTAAATGGCTACCTGGCTTCAGTTACGATTTTCCCCACTCTGCCCAGGTGTGAATGGCTACCTGGCTTCAGTTACGATTTTCCCCACTCTGCCCAGGTGTGAATGGTTACCTGGCTTCAGTTACGATTTTCCCCACTCTGCCCAGGTGTGAATGGTTACCTGGCTTCAGTTACGATTTTCCCCACTCTGCCCAGGTGTGAATGGTTACCTGGCTTCAGTTACGATTTTCCCCACTCTGCCCAGGTGTGAATGGCTACCTGGCTTCAGTTACGATTTTCCCCACTCTGCCCAGGTGTGAATGGTTACCTGGCTTCAGTTATGATTTCCCCCTCCCCATCCAGGTGTGAATGGCAACCTGGCTTCAGTTGGGAAAAGTACAAATGGCAGGAGAGTGCGGGGCCCCACGTTCCAATCCTGAACATTAGACATGACGGATATGAATTAGCCCCGATGTCCCTAAAAGGCTATGGGACTATTAGTCTTTGACCATCAACCAGATAACAGAATGAGGTATCCATGCAGGTATCACTTAAATCTCCTGCTGTGTTGTTCTGTCAGACACCCGTAAGGGTATCTGCTACAATGGATTCAAACTGAGAGAGGGGAGACGGCAGAGACAGAGGCCAGGCAGACGTCCACAGAATGAGATCGGCTTCTGCACGGACCCTCGCCATGGCAACCTGACCAAGCCTGAGTGCTGCTGCACCAATGCAGAAGCATGGGGCGCCACGCCGCGTCAGTGCTTACTGTGTCCCAAACCTGGCGATGGTACGCTGTGTGTGTGATCGTGTGTGTATGTGTGTGCGTGTGTGTGTGTGAATCAAAAGGATTATGACAGCTGATGGGCCTCTTTCACTGTGTTGCTCTGTCACAAACCTGGCAGTGGTATGGACAGGAGGGAGAGGGTGGAGGTTAGTGGGTCAGGGTGGGGTATCATGATTATGACAATTAATGGACCCCCTCTCTCACGATATGTTGCTTTGATGTATAAGTAGCAGTGGAGGGAAGGGGGTTTGGGGGGGGAGGGTTATCATAACAGTTATGAAAGTTGAGTGGGCATCCTCTCACTGTGTTGCCCTGTTGTAAAAGTAACAGTGGTATGGTTATAGTGGGGAGGGCAAAATTTTGTCATGATTATGGGAGAGGGTGGGGAGGGCAGTATTTTAAAATGTTGTGGTTTTTATCTCATGATTAAAAGTCTGCATGAAGTCTTTCTGTTGACTGTGTGTGGCTGGGTCAGGACGCACAAGCTATACATGATTATGTTCTCTCTCTGGATACATGCTGCTTCACATTTGCAATCTATAATATTGTCTTGGTGTATCTCTCTCTCTTGTTTGCTGTTGTATGCCATTATGCATGTGTATTGTTCCATGTCACTTTGCATCAACTATGTGGGGAGTTTGCACAATACATGTCATGTATTATTGCTCAACACTGTTTCAGCGGCCTTCAAGTACCTGTGTCCAGAGGGGTATGGCTACATCACCGTGTCCCCAGAGGGAGTCACGAGTGGTACGTGTCATTTTATTTACGCTGTGTGCTTTCTCTGTGTATTGTTCCGCATGTTCTTGGTTTTGTTTTTGTTTTAGATTATGCGTGAAGCCACTTAATTCTCTCTCAGTCAGACACATACACAAAGCCACACGTGCATGCATGCCTGTACATACACGTGTGTGCGCGCGCGCACACACACACACACACACTCTGCACTTCCAGACACTACACTTTCTACCATGAAAAATATGATAGTTCTTATATGCATGTGTTAAGTAAATGTCTGTAAATTTTGATTGAGTGGATGCATGTTGGTTTATTTTTGTAAACTGAATTGATTATCTCAAATATCTTACAGCTTTTTCATGTCTTACTTTGTGTCTTATATTCTTATAGGATGGTGAATAATAATTCTTTTTGTTTGAAGCCATTGAAGACATGAAATAGATATTCATTTTGACAGAGAGTGTGTGTCTTTCTGGATGTTTTGTCTGTGCTGCTATATATCAGATTGTACATAATAGTCTTATAAACGGCTTAAAGATATTCACCACATTTTTTGTTTGTCACTTTGACTGTTTGACTCTTATATGAAAAAAGAAGAACAAATAACTCCGACAAAAAGAGAAAATGAAGTCTTTATGAATGTCTGATTCTTAAAAACAACAACAACAACAAAAGCCTTGAGAATCTGAGGAGTCAGAGAAAATGAAGTGTTTGTTTCACCCCCATGACCCGATGTGACAGACGTGAATGAGTGCCTGTTGAACCCTGGGATATGTGAAAACGGACTGTGTGTCAACACTGATGGCTCGTTCCGCTGCGAGTGTGGACCAGGGTACCGCCTGGACGCCGGAGGTACCAAGTGCATCGGTGGGTATTTGTCGTAGTTGTCTTCAGTTTTACTTCCCGGGTGATGAATGGTTTACATTGGGGGTTTAGGGTAGGGTTAGGCAGAGGAGAGATGATGGAGGAATAGGGAAAAAGGATGGAGGATTAGGGAGATGGTGATGGATGTTGGGGTGGAAGGAATCTCGCACAGGCAAGGGGTCATATAGAGGCGAGTCGAACAGAACAGAAACCTCTATTGTTTTATTTCATTAATTTTATGTTCAGCTGAAAGTAACTATAGAGAAAAAAAAAACTGTGGAAGGGGGAGGGGGAGGCAGGGCATTTACAGTGGGGGTGAAGAGGAGCAGGGAAGGTTTGACTGTGTGTGTATGCTTTTGTGTGTGTGTGTGTGTGTGTGTGTGTGTGTTGAGTAGCACTTTTTGATTTTTGTGGGCCTCCAACCCCACCTTTTTCATGGTAATGTTCATCCTGGCGTATCTGTACATTTACATGAACTTTGATTCCAGACAAAGATGAATGTCTTGACAGTGGAATGTGTGGCAATGGCACATGTGTCAACGGTGATGGCAGCTTCAACTGTATGTGTCATCGTGGGTTTGAACCTGGGCCCAGTGGAGTCTGCCAAGGTCAGTCATCAATCTGATGTGTAGTTCTGAAATCAGAAACGAAGCTTTGGAAACATTTTTTTATGAGTATACATATTCTAAAATATTTAAAATCTTAATTTTTAGATGTGTTGTTATCCATGTGTGAGTATATGTTCACATATGTGAATGTGCATGTATATGTCAGAATTGTATTTTTGATAGATTCCTGTAACTTTTTTCTCTTTCTCTTTTCTCTGAAGAAATTAGAGAATATAACTTAAAAGAAACAGAACTGTGTGTTTGTTTAATGTAAATAATAGTACAAAAACGTGACAGTATGTATATTTTAAAATAAGATGACATACACAGAAGAAAAAAAACTACAACTAAGAATCAGCACGAGACAATATGTAGTCACTGCCAAGAAATGCAACACACAGTATCAGGTGAATGTCATAACCAAGATACACTCTTGTGCAGGAATAACTAAGAGAACTTAAAACTACTAAATATAAAAGTTATCAATGTTCACTTCACATAGGCTCTTGAGTTTTCTGTGATAGTCTATAAATGCCAGCCCAATGTGTTAATTAAGATACCTTCCAGAAATCTCAAGCACAGTACCATGTATGGAAAAATAACATTGATATTTTAAAGCATAATAACAATCATCATCCACATAAGCATCATAATCATAATTGTGTAATACTCTTAATAACAATGATAATAATTATGATATTAGAAGAAGAAGACAAAACAAAGAAGGAGGAGAATGGGTATGTATATAGCAATCGACCAATGTGCAAACATGGGGGAGGGGGGGGGGGGTGTAACAAAAATTAGCAACACAGGGCACTATGATAACAAATTACAAGCAAGACAAATGGAATGTGTTAATGACAACACACACACATGCACACATACACATGTACACACACACACACACACACACACACACACACACACACACACACACACACACACACACACACACACACACACACACACACACACATATGAACACAAACACACACACACATGAAAGTAGACTTGCACAGATGTGTTTTGAGGCCATCATTGTTATGATGTGCAGACGTGGACGAATGCGACAGCGCAGCCAACCAGTGTGCTTTCCGCTGCTTCAACATGCCCGGCACCTTCCGCTGCATTTGCCCCATGGGATACAAGGTGGCTGCCGACATGATCCACTGCGAAGGTCAGACCACTGGCGCTTGACTGCATGCTGGGCTTAGAAGAGTTCTCTTTCTTTGGCAATGTGCAGACAGTTTTTGTACGTTGCCTGGAGCATGTGTGTGCTGTTGTTGACTGTGTGTGCAGGTCTGTATATCTGTGTGTGTGTGTGTTTGTGAGTGTGTGTGTGTGTGTGTGAATGTGTGTATCTGTGTGTGTGTGTGTGTTGGGGGGGGGGGGGGGGGTGTGTGCATGTGTGTATGTGTATTCATTTTGGTCTGTATTTTTGTCTTTTTCTCAGTGTCATTCCCTCCATCAATCCATCTTTTTCTCACTGATAAGGAAACTGATGTTGAGATAGTCACATGCAGTTTTCACTCATGGAAATGTCAGTCACTGATTTATGTATTTAATCCTGTGTGAGGACAGATGTGGATGAATGTGCAACACCAGCCAACAAGTGTCGCTACGCCTGCAAGAACACTGTGGGGTCGTTCCTTTGTGTGTGTCCTGACGGTTATGTGCAACGCGGAGCTGACGAGTGTATCGGTCAGTCTGTTTTTGTTTTTTTTTCTTTCCTTGCATTTTTTTCCCAGTACCCTTCAATTAAGTTTTTATTCATGCATGGAAAAATAAACATATACATAGATATCCTGGCGTATCAACTTTTTTCAAAAATGCCCATGTCATTGAAGACAAAATCATGTTGTACAAACCAGAGAGTTCACAAATAACACTTTGTCAATCTGCCACTGATCACAGCATATTTTCCTGTGTTCCATAAATGATGCGGATGACAGTTTTATATGTCAGCATTGAAGGCTTTGCCTCTTTCTTCTTGGTTGTTTAATTATGCAAATGCATGTACACGCATACATATGTGTATTTATCTCTGTATTGTTTGTTGGTGTTTCAGTGTGGGTACTGGTCCAAATATCACACTTATTTCATCCAGATAACAAAAATGCAATTACACACACATGCATATTAATGTATAAATATATGATCATATAGTTTGTGTCTGTTCAGATGTATGTACTGGTCTACACATCATAATTACAGTCAGATAATAATAATGCAAGTGCACATACATGCATACAAATGTGAAATTATCTGTGTTTAGTTTGTTTGAGCAGATGTATATATTGGTCCACAAATGATAACTATATTCAAACATACTACACATCTTGCAGGGCGTTATCAGAGTGTTGGGATTATTTGAAGATCAGGCATCTACTCTGCTCACTTTGAAAAACAACAACAACAGTAGATGTGTGTTGTGTGTATGGATCAGTCATCACGCTTTGACATCACCTTGAAGCTGAAACTGAAATTGCTTGCAAAGTTTGGAACTGTTGAGTGTTCTTCCCTGCAGACATTGATGAATGCCAGACTGTGCCTGGCATCTGTCAGAACGGTCGCTGCTACAACACGCGGGGAAGTTTCCGCTGTGACTGCAACCCTGGCTATGCCGTGTCTGAAGATGGAAAGGCTTGCTATGGTGAGGCAGCCTTAAGACAAATGTTTCTATATTCATATTTTAATTTATTATTAATTTTTCTTTTTTTTAATTTTTCATACTTTTTATTCTACTTACTCATGTGGTGTGCCTTGAACATTATTGTATTTTATGAAAAGTTCAATAGAAATAAATCATTATTACTATCATTATAATCTTTCTTCTTCTTCTGCTTCTTCTTCTTCCTCCTCCACTTCTCCATCCTCCTCTTCATCCTCTTCCTCTTCTTCTTCTTCTTCTTCCTCTTCTTCTCATTGTGGTTGTAATTGTCATTGTTGTTGTTCTTATTGTTATATTGTAAAATATTCCACAAGGTTTGAGAAGTAGACTCCAGAAAGGTAACACTGCAGAAAGAAAGTAAACTTTGATAGGCTGACAACAAAATTTAAGACTAACTATATTGATATTGTAATGGATTTGTTAAGCACGCCTTAGAAGATGCAAAACGAAACATTTGTGTCATTACATCATAGAACTAGCCTTGTTGAAACCTATTGTTAAAGATGACAAGCATACTGGCTTTGTGTTGAAGTGTATATTTATGACACAGTTACTGTTACCTGGAGCTGGTGGGAGGGTGGTGTAAGTTGCATATGCAAGATGATGCACTGTTTGAGAACTGTCTGTTACGATGATTTTGCCTTGTTGTTCATACCGGCGTGATGGCTGCTGTTACCTGGAGCTGGTGGGAAGGTGGTATGAGTTGCATTCGCAAGATGATGCACTGTAATCAAATGATCTATTATAAAGATTGTGACTTGTTGTTCAGACCGGCGTGACGGCTACTGTTACCTGGAGCTGGTGGGAGGGCGGTGTGTGCAGACCCCTGACCTGGCCCGACTGACTAAGGCTGAGTGCTGCTGTTCACTGGCTGCTGCCTGGGGACGGTCCTGTGAACGCTGTCCCTCTCTCTCCTCAGGTCTGTGGTCATCTGGTTTTATTTCATAGTTAACTGTGGAGTTTGGCCAGGACTGGTGTTCGCAACTATGCTAAAAATAGCTCTGGCACCGAAGTCCAGAAATGTGATACAATCTACCATTGCAGCAACCCTAAAGAAATGTAATACAATCTGTCATCGCAGCAACCCTAACTCATAGTTCTGGCACCAGTGTCAAGGAATGTAATGTAATCTACCACCCCTTAACAGGCTGATAAGCCCCACTCTCCTTGTCTCTGCTCCCTCATTCTCTCCTTGCAAGCAGCTACCCCTCCAAGCGTGTGTGTGTGTGTGTCCCTCTCTCTTTTTGATGTGTGTGTGTGAGTGTGTGTGCGTGTGTTTGCTAATGGATTAACATGACAGTGATTTGTCACTGGAGGGACAAACAAGCAGCAATGATATTTGTTTAAACATTTAGATAAAAAAAAATGTTTGAATAAAGCTTGCATGTCCACTTCCCTGCCCCTTCTTTGGCTGCTTGTTCCATTCTTGAAACTCCCACACACCAGAAGTCAACTCATGGGTAGAAAAAGGGTCAAGCTAGGGATCCAGCTCGACAGTTAATGGTGAAACACCATTACATACACTTTAGATTTATTATCATATGCGATTTGTTTCTAATGGTAAACATCAACAATATTAAACTGAACAGTGACAAGACTTGAAGCATGTAAGTGTGGCTATTCAGTGTGATCATATAGGCTTATTGCAATTGGATGTCATCAGATATTGAGTTTGTTGGAAGATCTGGCACCAAGTAGTGGTTAGAATTCAGCTTTCAGACATACAGCCGTGTACAGCTGATAAGACACTGAGGTCATAATTGAAAAAAGAAAAAAGAAAAAAAAAAGGCGGCACCCTATGTCTGGAAATATGGAACTGCATCTGTTGATATATCATAAGTTCAGCAAATCATGGTACATTGATGTCAATTATTATATCATTATAGCTGGAATTGTATGGTATAATTGCAGCAAATTACTGCATGATTATTGGGGAATTATTGTTCAAAACTGCGTGGTTTTATTGTCCTCATCTTATGTCCATGGTGTCTGTTACAGCGGCGTTTCAGAGGCTTTGCCCCATGGGTCCCGGCATCACACCTGAAGGAAAAGGTGAGTGTCTTTGTCCACCTCAGCCATGTTCTCTTTGTCTTCACACCTGAGGGATACAGGTGCAAGTCCCATGGTTTCCAAACATTTGCTCATTATGGTGCTTGATTTCTAGAAATCTCTTCCACAAAGTATCAGATATATACTGTTGCACTGTTACGTTTTTCAAATCTGATTTTGAAACATATTTATCCAAATGGTCTTTCTTCCCATAGACCGTGCGCACGTGTGTGTGTGTGTGTGTGTGTGTGAGGGGAAGGAGGATGTGAGACGTGTGTGTGTTGTGATTGATATTGCAATGTTTTAAAATAACATTTTTAACAAGTTTAAATCTTTAACTTTTTTTTTTTTATATGTTTCACTACCTTATCCATATGATGATTCCAATTCGGTTTGATATGATAATGATTCTGATTATTGTTATCATCATTACTATTGTTACTCCTCTTGTTTTTCTTCTTATTATTATCATTTTTATTATAGTTGTTAACAGTTGACAAACTTCTTTGCTGTGCAGACATTGACGAGTGTTCCCGCATGCCCAATGCCTGTGAGAATGGCCGCTGCCTGAACACAATGGGTTCCTACCGCTGTGTCTGCAACGCGGGATACAAGACTGACCAGAGTGGGAAGCGCTGCATTGGTGAGATTTTTTTTTCCCCCAGATCAGATCAATTCATGTTGCTTATACAGACTACAGACCACACACAGACCACTTCATGACCCATCAGTTCTGAAAACCAGTCACAGAAGAACCAAACTAATGGTAAAAGGTCAGTTAAACTAATCTTAAAAAGACCAGTTCACCCACTTCTCATTCAGTCCACGTAAAACTCAAATCATATTAGAAAAATTGATTTCCTTCAGAAAAAAAGTATTCAGAGGCACATCTTGGAGCAAGGTCTTTGTGGATCTAGCTGTGTAGTTTTGTTTGTGATATGCAGGTCCCAGCCATCAATCAGCAGATGCTTGATACTGAGAGGGTGGTCGTATGAACGTTTGAATGAATAAAATGCTACTTGTATAAGTGTGCTTTATCTAGGCAATAGTACTGTGTGCCATGTTTGGGTGATAATGCTACTTGCCATAGTCTGTATGAATCAGTCATGGGACGTTTCAGAATCTTAAACATGCTTTTGCTGTGTCCAAAGTTTTGTCTTACTGAGATTTTTTGCTTTTGTTTATAAAATTTGCACACTTGTCTATGAATTTTCGTATCAGCTCAGTTTTACACTTGAATCATCACAGATCTGAAGCAGATTATGCTGATGCTGTGTTGCAGATGTGGATGAATGCCAGCAACGTCCCAAGGTGTGTGACTTCACCTGTTCCAACACCTTGGGCAGTTTTGTGTGCGGCTGCCCTCCTGGCTACGTTCTCAACATGGATCAGATCACCTGTCGAGGTCAGTCTTTTTTTCTGTCTGTCTTCTCTTACGTGCTGGCATGTCTGAACATGAAAGAAAGAAAAGTGGAAAGTTTCGTTGAGACATTTTAACCATTCCATAGCATACCATACCAAGCCATGCCATGCCAAACCAGACCATACAATACAATACAATTCAACACAGTACAATACAGTTCAATATGATACAACACAATACATTGCAATACGTCTCACCAAATGACATTGGGATCATCTTTAAGAATTTTTCTTCTTCCATGTTCATCGGAAAGAGACAGAAAAGAGTCAGGAGCTTTACTGATACATTCTATTGCCACATGACTTGTTCAGACAGAAGCATTAGAAAATGTAGTGACAAAAGCATGCAGCGGCATACTACATTACGTTTTTCTGAATTCAGTCCTGTTGTGAATGTAACTTGTGTCCCCAGATCTGGACGAATGCACAATGATGCGACACAACTGCCAGTACAGCTGTGTGAACACCCCAGGTAGTTTTGAGTGCGAGTGCGCTCCAGGCTTCAGGAAAGGCTCTCGAGGACAGTGCATAGGTGAGTGCTTACCCAGCTCTGCTAAGGGTTGGTCTATAGTCATATTGGGAACAGATGATGTGTTGAATGTATTGTACTGTCCTGTTCTGTCTTCTATTGTGTTCTGTTATACCGTACTGCACTGTCTGTTGTATTCTATTATACTGTACTGTACTGTACTACATCATTGCTGAAGAACAGGCAGGTTTCAGACCAGGAAGGAGCACAACTGAACAAATCTTCAACTTGAGGTTGCTATGTGAGAGGTACCATCAACACCAACAAGACCTCTACCACGTCTTCATTGATTTTAAGAAGGCATTTGACAGGGTCTGGCATGCAGCTTTGTGGGCTACCATGAATCTGTACAACATCAACGCCAACCTGATCAGACTGATACAGCACCTCTATGACAAAGCCACCAGCGCCGTCTACCTCAACAATAGCATCGGGGACTGGTTCAGAACCACAGTCGGAGTGAGACAAGGCTGTCTACTCTCCCCAACACTCTTCAACATCTTCTTAGAAAGAATAATGACTGACGCACTGGAAGAGCATGTAGGAACAGTCAGCATAGGCGGCAGAACAATCACAAACCTACGTTTTGCCGACGACATTGATGGACTGGCTGGAAAAGAAGAAGAACTGGCAAGCCTGGTCAAACATCTAGACAAAGCCTCCACATCGTATGGAATGCAAATCAGTGCGGAGAAAACCAAACTGATGACTAACAACACCAACGGCATCAGCATTGACATCAAAGTCAACGACGAAAAGCTTAAAACAGTCCACAGCTTCAAATATCTGGGAGCAATCGTGTCAGATGAAGGATCTAAACCAGAAGTACTCTCGAGAATTGCCCAAACAACAACGGCACTCAACAAGCTGAACACCATCTGGAACAACAAAAACATCGCTCTCAGCTAAAAAATCAGACTGATGCGTTCCCTGGTTATATCAATATTGCTCTACGCCTGCGAGACTTGGACCCTGACTGCAGACATCGAGAGAAGAATCCAAGCTGTCGAGATGAGATGCTTCGTAGACTACTTGGCATCTCCTACAGAGACCACATCACTAACACGGAAGTGAAGAACAGAATCAAGCAAAGTATTGGACCCTACGAAGACCTTCTGTCCATAGTGAAAAAACGCAAACTTAGGTGGTATGGACACATCTCCCGATCATCTGGTCTTGCCAAAACGTTCCAGCAAGGCACCGTACAAGGAGGCAGAAGGAGAGGACGGCAGAAGAAGAGATGGGAAGACAACATCCGGGGGTGGACAGGCTTGACGCTCGGTGACGCCCTGAGGAAATCAGAAAACCGTGAAGAGTGGAGAGGGGTGGTGGCCAGGTCAGCAGCGGTGCCCCAACGGTCTGAACCCAGACTACGGGAGAGGTGAGGTGAAGGTACTGTACTGTACTGTACTGTACTGTACTGTACTGTACTACTTTTTGTCACAACACACACTTGTCTGTATAATATTGGGGCTGCTTTCTCCAGGGAGAGCATGTTGCCGTGGTGGAGTGCCGCCTTTTTTCTTTTCTTTTTTTTTCTATCTGCAAGTGTATACGTTTTACTATTAAAGTGGATTTTTCTACAGAACTTTGCTATGAACAACCCTTTTTTTGCCATGGGCTCTTTTCGGTGTGATAAGTACACCCCACATACTGGTGATCATAGATTTGTTTATGTATCAGTTGTCACATTTTTGATATCATTGTAAAAGGATGGGGAGGTGGGGACATTTGAAGTCAGGTTGGAAGTGTATACAATGGTGATGATGGCGACAACGGTGATTGTTTCAGACATTGACGAGTGTGTGGAAACACCCAGTCTGTGTGGGCCGGTGGGTACCTGTCACAACACCCGAGGTAGCTACGAGTGTGTGTGTCCCCGGGGCTACAAGCGAGACAAGACTGGCACCAGGTGTATTGGTATGCCCCTCCCTTCATTTTACGTACTTGACCTGTGTCTGTATGATGTGTGTCTGAAGCGTGTTCAAGTGGTCAATTAGTAAGGTATAGTTCAGCTCTTTTTGGAAAGAGTTGGGGGAAAGGGGCGCGGGGGGTGTATATCCAGTATGACATTTTATGAACAGATATGAAATCAAATTGAACATACACACACGGATAGACAGACACAAGCACACACACACACACACACACACACACTCTGAAACATGCATGTACACCCAAAGCATTGATGCTGCAATTATGATTGACATGTGTAAAAAATGGTATTGGTTGATGGACAAATTGACATTTTTTTAAACTTTGATTGTGTATCTAATGCTATCTGATTGTATGAAACATGATAATATGCTGTCAAGTGGGATGGGTGTTTTTCTGATGTCACAAACTCGTGTGTGTGTGTGTGTGTGTGTGTGTTACAGACCAGGATGAATGTGAAGATGGGAAATGTGAAGGGGAGTGTGAGAACACAGTGGGCAGCTTCACGTGTATCTGTCCGCCCGGTTTCACTGAACATTCAGGCCAGTGCATAGGTGAGTCTTTTCACTTTGACCACTGTTGGTAAGTTTGTGCTGTACAGGTTTTAAAAAAAAAATTCTTCAATTTGTTTTTTTATGTAGTGTAAGACTGCACACATTAAATGTCCAGTAAATCAGGCAGTGGCACAAATTCATGCTGGACAAACTGCAAAACAAACCAGGACAACATGAGAAAAAATTTATCAGGCACAGAGGCTCAGTGCACATCGCAGCAACCTGTCTTCAGATCAGCATCTATCTTCTTTCAGCCACCAAAAATCTCTGTCTGTCTGTCTGTCTGTCATTCACTTAGGATGTTGAGCTAACATAATGTGATGTTTAGAAAATGATTATGCAAAGTGCTGCACATCACCAACGCTGTCTATCTTTGCCTGTCTGTCTGTCCTTCTTTAGTGACAATGCTGAAGATACCTTCCTGTCATTTGCTCAAGAAAGCTATAGCTAATTTGTTGCTTAGAAAATAGGCAAAGTGCAGTGCTAATCTTCACTTCAGATTTGCAAACTGTTCATCCTGTGACTCAAAGCATACATGCGGATAGCGTTCAATAGATGTGTGAAGTTTTGTCCACGGTCTTTAAGTGAACTGACTAGCACTGCGATTTTTCTACATGTGACACCCGCCTGCCATGCAGTGATGGTATTTGCGTGCAGATGACAACGAGTGTGCTGAGGACTACGTGTGTGGACTGGCTGTGTGTGCCAACACTCCGGGCAGCTACAACTGTCAGTGCACTGATGGAATGAGCTTTGACCTGGACCTCATGGCCTGTGTCGGTAAGGTTGCTGCCACGTTACGGGTGGTGTGTGCATATGTGTGACTGCGCGCCGTCACTCTGACTCCCACTGTATTTCCTCAGATAGCTGGTGGGCTGTTTATAAAGTAGGCTGCTCAGTGTTCCCATTCATTTTATGTATAAAAAAAAAGAACAAAATAAAAAAGAAAACAAAAAACCAAAACAGACCTTATGTACACTTCCTTTGTCAAACACAAGACTGCAGGAATTAATTTTCTTATTAATGTTTTTATTTGCTCATCTTCTATTTTTTCGTCTTTGGTAAGACGGGTCCTTGTGTTTCAGTTCGACACTTGTACACTTACATGCGTTTTTAATGCTACCGATGGTGACTTAGTATCGACAGTTCCCTCTCGACACCTGGCACTGGGACTGTGGCAGATGAACTTGCATGTGGCTCTGTAAGGGGAAATTCTGGTCAGCAGCCTGAGAGTAATGCCACTGAAATGTGGTGGATGAAGGGTTAGCACACAAAAGTCCTGCCCATAACTAGGAGGTACCATGGTCAAAAGTTTTTGATTAGTCATGTGTTGGACTCCAGTGATCACCAGTAATCAAGGTTTTAGGTCCTGTTTCAGGCTGGTGTTTTGTCCTGGTGAAAAACACTTTACTCCAGGTATGAGTGAGTACCTGACTGGCTTGGGAGGGTAAATCTGCGGAAGGAAAGGATGTTCCCCCCTTTCCTTTAAAAAAATTTGTCTTTATTTTTTTTCTTCCACCATATAACACCTACTGACATATAATCCTTGTTCACTATAATACAAAACAGCAACATATTCTTCTCCAAAAGAATCACAATAAATAGTTTGTAAAGTGCAGATTCCTAGACTGTACAAACATATTTTATGTAAAAATGTGTAGCAGTATCTTCAAGAAGAGGCAAAGCAGGTTATGTGAAATGGTGCACTTTTTTATGCTTTCCATCTCTCTCATCCTACCTTCCTATGCTGAGCCCTAGACACAGTGAATATGAATTCACTGCCCCTACAGGCATAAAAGGCTATTGGGCCTTTCGCTGTTTTTTTGTTTGTTTGTTTGTTTGTTGTTGTTTTTTTTAACCTTATCCATAATGATACAGTTAACTTTCTGTTTGAGATGGTTGTTTTCGGTTGACAGTGTGAACACACATCAACCAGTTGTCAGCACTGACATTCCAGTAGAAAAACTGTACTGTGAGACAGATCAAGTCACACCTGATGGTCAGGAAAACCTACAGATATATGATAATAGAGGCCCAAATAGTTGTTTTTTTTTCAAACATGAAGAAAGGATGGTCATAATATTTGACATAACATTCTACCACATGCTAAAACCAGCTCTTTATGTCTTTCAGCTGGAATGTAAAAAAAAGTAAAAGAAATGCTCAGAAGCAAAGAAAACTTGTACACACACACACACACACACACACACACACACACCATACCACACACACACACACACACACACACACACACACACACACACACATACACACACACTCAAATAAAAAATACTGAAGCAAATGCTGGATAATGTGGGAATAATGTAAGGAAATCTGTACTGACAAGTTTATGTGAGGTACATATATATATATATATATATAGAGAGAGAGAGAGAGAGAGAGATTATGTAGTGTAAATACTTTGACATTCATAGTATATATACAGGCAGATAACAGGAAGCGTTGTGATATGTTGTGCATTCAGACGAGAACGCCTGTGGTGGCAGTCCATGTCTGTTTGGCTGCTCTCCCTCCAGCAGCGGCAGTGGTTTCACCTGTGGCTGTCCCCCTGGATATGTGCCTGCAGGACAGGGGTAAGACATGCTCATGTCTTTGACACTTTGGTGTTGCACTCAGGTGAACTGACAGTTGGTTTGTGTTGGGTTTTTTCCCGTCCCACTTTTCCCAGTGATGAAGAAAGTATCATTGTAGAGGCTCTCGTCACTTTGCACGCTTACTTGCTTAGTGTGGCTCCAGTGCCCATGTGTAGGAATGCTTGTTAAGGTAGAATGAGTGAACACTTTGACTTTCAGTTGTTGTTCACATCAAGTGTTCTGTTGCTTGTTCTAAACATGTGTTGTTGTTTATCATATATCTGTGTTTGATTTCTGTATATGATTTCATGCCTACTGTCTTACAATAATTATTGCATGTGGATCATTATGACTACTGCTGTGCAAAGTTTATGCTAACTGAGCATTGAAGCATTTATGTCTGATCTGTATCTGTACTGAATAACTGTGTTTCTCATACATTGTTTATGTAATATACGCCACAAACAAATTTCTGTTATGGAAGATGATAAAATATTCACATTGCTTGGGAATAAAAGGAGGTAGGTGGCAGAATGGTTAGGATGCTGATCTGCCAATACAGAGAGTCTTTCTCCTAGCCCTTTCTCCCACGTTTGACTGGAAAATCAAACTGAGCGTCTACTCATTTTGATGAGAAGATAAACTGTTCTTTTTCAGTGCACCAAGTGTGTGCTTTCAAGGGACCTCAATCTCTCATCCGAATGACTCGACGCTCAGTTTGATTTTCCAGTCAGATTTGGGAGAAAGGGCGAGGGCGGGATTCGAACACAGACCCTCCTGGACTCTGTGTATTGGCAGATGAGCATCTTAACCATTCTGCCACCTTCCTCCTGACATGATTACGCAGTATGCAGCTGTGCAAACACAAGAGATTTCAACCTGTCATATAAACAGACTTAACCAAAGAAAAAGTATCAAGGACCATTTCATACAAGCAGTTCCTTCTTCCTTCTTACAACAACAACGTTGTCACTGCAGACACTGCATGGCCAGCAACCCATCCATCAGCCAGTACCCTCCAGGAGTCCAGCTGCCACATGAACCTGGCCCCTCAGGGGGGGAACTGCCCCCAGGGGAGGGCTGCTACAACTGTAATCACGACTTCGGAGACTTGCCTCTCTCCAAGCCCTACACTGGACGCAGCAAGCGAAGCGTGGCAGAGACTGTAGTGGAGGGAGAGGAAGAGGGGGGTCTGGACGGGGTGATGAGTCGCTTCCACGAACAGCTGACAAAGGAGAAGGCCATGTCGGCAGGCGATGTGATCCGAGCGCGTCGCAGCGTGGACCCTTACTACCACTGGCGCCACGTTCAACAGGTGAGAGCACTTTCCTTGGCATCTTAGCATTTCCTAGTGTTGTGACCTATTGGTATCCCCATTTGGTTTTTACCCCATGGTCAAATCTGGCTGTAGCCTGGAATGATCCCCAGGCCTTCACTTCGAATAGTCATAACTGACCCCCTGAAGTGGGATTTTACCCTTCTGATGGAAATGGGGTTCAGTTTGAGGCTGTTACACTTAGTTGTGGAACTGATCTTTTTGTTACATATACATTGAGTGTGTTTGTAAACTGTGTTGTTGCTTGACAGTACTCTTTTGGTTCGGTCCACATTTTGAGGCTTTCTCATCCTCTTCTCTGGTATTTCTCAGGCCTCACAATGTAAATTTCACTACACTCAGAAATACATTATTGTGTCAAATTACTCTGTGTGCACCATATTTATTCTGTATGCACTAGCAAATGGATTCAAGATCCCATGGAGTATTAAATCATTCATCTAAGTATTCCATCTATAATATCCCATCTTTCAACTGGGGTCAGCTCATTATATAATCTTTTGTTGGCAGTTGTAAACAGCACATTGTGCTCCCTTTGTCATGTGAAAAGTGCAGAGTTATAATGCACACCAAGAAATGTATTATGTGTTCATTGTATGGTGTTTATACAGTTGCAAGCTGTGCACTGAAAAAAGTCCCTGTTGCTTGGTTTATTCACACCTTCACATGTCTACTGATACATATCATTAGCCACAGTTTGATCTGCCCTGCTTTTAATTCTTGGCACACTGTTTAAATATATGTCATTTTTCTCCTCATTTCTAGAAGTCGGCATACAATGCATCAAAGTCTGGAAAAGCCAGCTACAAAGAGCTGACCTATGAGAACCAGACAATTGTTCTGCGTCTTCGACAAAGACAGACACGACCGAACATCCGCATCATCAAGGTTCTTCCCTCCCTGGTGGCCCTGAAGCATAACACACGCTACACTATCGCTAGTGGCAACCAGAGAAATGTTTTCTCCATGCATGAGCACCACGGAATCAGCTCCCTGCATTTCACACAGAAATTAGAACATCCAGCGGAATTCCACCTGCAGATCAAGTGTGAGCCTATCACCAGTGACGTTGATGTGAAAGGGAAGCACCTGCATCTAGACTCCTACACAATACGCCTTGTTATTCTGGTGGAATGAGTTGAGAGACTGGTGTAAGAGGGGCATTGGAGCTTTAACCGAGTGCTGATATCTTTGTGTTTGTTTCATGGTTTTGTCGGGGTTTTCTTGGACATCAATGCTTTTTTTTGTTCATATGTTCATTTTTCAAGTTTTGCAGTACTGTGATGACTAAAACGTCTGCTGAAGTGCCATTGTTTAACGTTTTGATTTTTTAAATTTTTGCATGATCTTTATATCAGTTCTACACAATTGGAATTATTTACACTTTTTGATATCCCAGTGTACTGTGAGTACATGAAAACACGTTCAGAAGAAGCAGGAAAATACAGAGCAAATAAACAAGGAAGGGACTCTGACTTCTAAAGAGAAGAGTAGTAATCATGAACAACAATGTAGCAATGAAAGAAAAAAAAAAGAATACCATATCACAGTACAACAGCTCAAAAACCACATCTTGTACGATAATACCATTGTTCAATGGCATGACTCAAATGGATATACATTTTTTACTGAAGTAATGACCAATCAGTATTCCTATGTGCTGGAGAATGATATTTTAGAGGAATACAGTGCACAAAAAACAGAACTGATTTCTCTTGGACAGGAAAGCATCATAATGGTCCTGCTACATGATGTACACATACTTCAGTTTTCATTCAACATCTGACCTGCACTCATCCTCCAAATCATCCCTGAGAATCAGTTGCAGTTCTGTGATAGTGCTCCTAATTAGGGACATTGTAGATCCAACAGTTAGGTGTGTGCAGTAGGACCTGTTTTTCGTCTGGCACTCAGTTTCTTCCTCTGTCTTTATTCAGCCAACATCTGCTACAGTTTTCCTGTTCATTCTGTGAGACAACTGATCATTATTTTTACATACTAATATGCAGTAACTGTTTTTAATAGGTTGGATGATGTGTGCGATTTTTAAAGCTGATAATTTTGAGGGTGTATTTTGTACGCTCATAGAATTTGAATGTATCATGTCAAACAGTATAATACAGTCCTCCATGTACATTTTGGGTACAATAAGCTGTTTTTGTTTCATTGAGTTCTGGTACTTATCATTGTCGAGTCATTTAGACTTTAGTTTTTGTATGTTCATCCCAGACTCTCTTAGCTTTGGTGTTAATGAAGAGAGTCTGTCAGCTGTGAGAAGTTATCTTTAACAAATAGATATGCCAGTGTTCTTTGTGTTGACTGTAGATGCTAAGCTAAAGATTTATTGCAGTCATAGGTACTTTCTGAGGTGAGACAGTGAATACAACAGCCACATATTTGTGTCATCTAGACAGAAGCAGATGGCATGGGGTTGTCAGATGTCTACAGTTCTTGCTGCTTCTTGGTTTCCAGCTGTACTCATATTTGATGTCTGCATGCTTTAGCCAGCAGGATTTTTTGTGTTCTGATGGCATACATTGGTTTTATTTCGTTTTCATACTTGTCAAATTGGGCACCATTGTTTAGTTTTCAGAGGTTCTGTGGATACTTTGACATCAATAGTTGCTGAAATTAGAATCCTGGCAAATATCACTTTTTGTGGTGTGTAGATAGAATATATCCAACATGTATTGAGACTGGTGTCTGTTCATTTTGATGTCATATACTGCCATGTCATCAGTACTGTATGTGCTTGTCTTTTGAAACATACTTAGATATTAAAGTCAGTTTTTATTAGTAATGCTTAGACAGCAGTTACTGTAAATTTCATGTACAATGTATTTCACATCCTATAAGCATGCTAATAACCTCTAAGTCATGTCAATATTGTGTAACTTGTGACAGCATTTTATGTTGATGTCGTTCATATTCCATGAATACAATTTGACGTCACACATATGTCCTGTCGGAAACTATCAATCAGGTTGATGTCACACATATGTGCAATTAAAGATTGAAATGAACAAAAGATACTCTCATTATTAGGTAATGTTGCCGACTGTGTTCAGTATTCTGTAGATTATTCATAACCCCCATTCTGTTGTTTGTGTGCAAGTGCTGAGTGCTCAGAAGTGTATATGCCTCTAGAATTAAGTGACTATGCAAGCATACAGTAACAGTAAATGTGTACTCATTGTATTTGTAATGGGTGAGTAATAAAGTCTTGGAGAAATATCAACAAAATGGGCTTCTGTTTACTTTTGTGCACTGGTGTCCTTTAAACTGTGATTCAAAACTCATACATATGCTTCACTGGTCTTGCCTCATTTGTAGAACAAACAGAGGTGGGATTCTAGAGGATTTACTCTGCAGAAAGTTTGTCACTGAGAAAAGGCCAGTTTCACTTAAAAAAAAAGAAAGAAAAAAAAAGCCTTCAGATAAAGGAAACAAACTGCAGATATGCACTGTGGCAAAGTAGTTAGCATTGGGGACTAACAACTGTCCAGGAGGATGGAGTTGGGAGTCCCAGCAGATGTGGGATTTGTTGATTTTTTTGCCTGCAGGTGGCTCCTAATCAGAGCTGAGTGTGCTATGGGATCAACTGGGAAGAACTGGACCTTAAAATCTACGGTCATCCACTTCATGGATGTGTCTTTGGGAGTGTTGCTCAAATTTCTTGACCATCACTGCAGGTGCCTCTATTTTCTTAGACTTTGTTGATGCCATGATATGCTTTAAAAGGACGTGTAGAGTATAGCCTGTCTTGTAGTCCCAAACCTAAAATGGTCATCCACACCAACCTTGTTGACAACCTCATCCTCAGACCCCCTCCATTTCCATACTTCAGGAGAGTTCCTGTCAAATTCGTCAGTGTTGGCCGATTCATTATATCATAGGATGTTGTTGTTGGGTGGACTTGGTGGCAATCTCAACTCTGGAGGAGACACTCATCTTAACTCCAGCCATGTCTGGGGACTGTTTGTGTTGTTGCATTGAGTCTGAGACCAAGTGATTATTGTCATCAGCAAGGGGCTTTATCCTGCACATGTTGGATCAGAACAGGCACTATTGAACACCACTGAAGTCAGTGACTCAGCTGCAGTAGTTTCCTATGGACTTTCAACACTGAGACTGCAGCAAACGAACCCGGGTGTGGCTGTGTTTGAAGGACTCAGAATGACGGGTGTGGGAGTAATGCCACTGAAACGGTGCACATGATGGGGCAGCAGAAAAAAGAAGAAAAGAAAAACCAACCAACCAACAAACTAACCAAATGAACAAATGCAGGTGTGCACAATGATCATGATACTAACAGCACTGGCCTGCCATCATGGAGTTCCGAGATTGTTGCTCTTTTTGAGGGGATGGGGGGGGAGGTCGGGGGTGGCGGGGGGGAGGGGTGGTCACAACAGATTTCTCTATGCAAAATTCAGGCTGCTCCCCGCAGGGAGAATGTGTCGCTACACCGAGAGCATCACCCATTTTTTTTCTTCTTCTTTTTTTTCAGTTTTTCCTGCCTGCAATCTTATTTGTTTTCCTATCAAAGTGGATTTTTCTCTACAGAATTTTGCAAGGGACAACCTTTTTATTGCTATGGGTTCTTTTACGTGTGCTAAGTGCATGCTGCACACGGGACCTAGATTTATCGTCTCATATAAATGACTAGTATCCAGGCCACCACTCAAGGTGTGGTGGAGGGGGAGAAAATACAGACTACTATGGGATTCAAACCAGTGGACTCAGATTCTCTCGATTCCTAGGGGACGTGTTACCACGAGGCCATCTCTGTACTTTTGAGACCACCATGCATCTGGGTGAAAGTTGGAGTTATTTCTTCATATTATCCCCATGCCCTGTGTACGGCACATAATATACATACATGATATCAACATACATCAGTGATATTGACATACACGAACAGCAGTGCAGAGAAACATTAATTTTCTGCAGCAAAGCTCCACCAGAACAGCATGAAAAGTGCAGTTTTGAAAGATCTGAAACATTTTGCAACGTGACAAAGTTCAGGTCGTACAGAGGAGGAATGGCATAGAATTATCCACCTCACCACTCTGTAAAGGACTGTAAACAGACAAATTCCAGCTCTACCACCAGCAAAGTTCGTAACACATGCCAGTAAGACTAGCATAAGATCCAGACTGAGAACATACAGGGATTGTGACTCAGAGAATACGAGAAGAAAGAAGAACAGTTACAAGAACAGCAAAGGTTTTGCAATTCCATTTTCTTTAATAATTCACTTTTCAACGGTAACAACAACAGAACTGAACTCGTTTGAAGAAGAAGTTGTCTGTGTATATAGAGACAACTGCAGCATTGAGAGCAGCCACTGAAAGTTCCCTGCCAGTTCATTTCCACCACTTGTAATATATATATATATATATATATATATATATATATATATATATATATATATATTAATCAGCAAGCATGGGCTCTCCCAAATTTATTGTGATGATGGTCATGCTGGCCTCTGTGACGTAATTGTCCTAAACACCACCTTCGTCATGGTCCAACCCATGTACGGGGTCATACACATACATCATATACACACAGCTACAGCAACAGAAGCAATCTATGACACCCTCTCACTCAGGCACACCAATTCATCAGCTGAAGGCTTACACCCTGCCATCTGAAATGAACTCACAAGATCAAAATACACATGGAAACGATCCTATGATAATTATGTCAACGTTTGGCTGGTTAGGGTATGATTGGAAAATGTGAAAATCACCAACATGCACCATCTTGGGTGTAGCTGTTTATATGAGAAGACTCAGAATGAGTCAGGGAGCAATGCCACTGAAACAGTGCAGATAATGGGGCAGCAAAAGAAAAAAAAGTGAAAACCATCAGCATGCACCATCATTGGTTCATTCTGGAGGAGGTGTCAAAACATGATCATTATAAGTATTATAGTGTGTCGTTATAGTGTCACCAGCACCACTCCCACTCCACACCCCTTCACCACCACCACCTTCTCACCCCCCCCCCCCCCTACCCACGTACTCCTTCCGCCTTTCATCTTTTGAGGTCGTGCCGATATCGTGCTCTCTTCCCTCTCCCCCCCCCCCCCCCCCCAAACCTTCTGACAGAAGACATCATCTAGCCTGGATCCGTGATGAATGAGTTATTATTGTCAGAACAGGCATAGCTGCATATACTGGATAAACACCATGTACTGATCAAAATGTCACAGTGTGGATACTGTCAAGTGAAATGCCTGTAACAATCTGATCTGTCAGCTTAAATTCCTGATATACGGAGTTGCTTGCACTTGGATCAAGCAAGCCTGGAGCCCCGTGGTGACTATATCTATCTATCTAAGCAGGGAGAACAGAATGGAATAATGCCTCTTACTTATAGAGGGCATAGAGTATCAGGTCGAGAGAGGAGAAACAAACAAACAAACAAACAAACAAAAACAAAACAAAAAAAACAGCAAAAAACAAAAACAAAAAGAAATCTTCATTTTATTACCTCAGGACCAAGTCACAATTCTGGTCAAGAAAATGTCAGTGAAGATGGAGACAGAGAAAGAAGTAAGACTTCATATTCAGGTACTGTTGTGTACGAGTGTGCTTCGCTGGAATCAGCATAGAAAACCGCAACTGCAAAATTTAATAATCGTTGCACAAAATTTACATTTTATAGGGTTCGTTCTTATTTTCTTCATCACTTCATTCGTTGTGGAGCACAACTTGAAAGACTGATCACACTGCTCAGAAGCAATCCAAACAGTTCCACACATTGTTTTCTCAGACAAATCAGATTTTTTAATTTACACTTTATTGTCCACATTTGTTTACTCCTTGGTCTACCACTTACTTTACTTTTTACTTTTTCTTTCCGCTTGTACCGATGGGCGTCGCGGGGAGATACAGTTGTCTGTCTGCAGCAAGGCGAGTGGCCTGGAGGAGGGACATCTGATGGTCTCTGAGGGTGTCTGCCACTGAGTCGCTCCAGCGCCGTCTTGGTCTTCCTCTGGCTCTCCAGCCAGAGTATTTGGTGTTGTATGCCCGAAGAGCTGGTTGGTTCAGAGGCATACGTGTGAGGTGTCCAAACCACTTGATCCTCTGTTGTTCTGTGTGTTGTAGTACTGGTTTTGTTCCTACCATGTCTCGTATCACCTCATTCCTGATCTTGTCTCTCCTGGTCTTGTTCACTGCTTTTCTCAAGCATTTCATTTCACAGGTGACCAGTTTTCTCTCGAGGTCTACCACGTTCCCAAAATATATGTATAGTTGTGGTGATAATGATGAATATGTAACTTGATGATGACGATTACGATGCAAATGAAAAACGTAAGAAAAAATACACAATCTTTCAATCTTTCAGGGAAAAAGGAACGTCTTTCCTTCTTCTTAAGGGATTGGACTGGGTTCTGACGAACGTGTGTAGTCCAGTGGTGGAGTCTGCTGACTCGAGTTAACTGGGTATAATGAGTGGGTGGCCCGTAACTCAGACTTGGTTTAAAAGGTTAAAAGTATGTACACATACGTGGTGCTGCTGGTTCGTTGTTCCTAGCTGAGCCAGTATGCCGACCCAGACCAGCCTGGAAGAACTCCAGTGAATGAATATCCCTAAGGCTGGGTGGCTGGTTGTTCCACTGGCGCAGGGTTTTAGGAAAGAAGCTATGTTGCCGAGGGCTCGTTTGAGGAGGAAACACAGCCATCGGCAAAGAGTTTGGCGGTCGGTACTGAGCTTGACAGCGTCCGTCGGGGATGTCGATCGTTTATGAAGGTGAGGAAGAGGAGAGGAACCAGGACTGTGCCCCACGGGACTCCCTGCCGAAATGACGTCGACTGGAGTTGATATACGCTCTCTAGAATCACCCGATGCTGGCGATAGTGTCTAAGAAATGCAGAGATTCACTGAAAGGTGTTTTTCCACACTCTGTTAATTTATAGTAGTCCAGTTTTGTAAGCAGGTGGGCATTCAAAGACCTTAATTGTTGACATACGCTTTCAGTTCGAGAAATCCAGCAGGACGACATCGACGGCGCGCCTTGGGCGAGCTGCTGGGCGATTTCGTGGGCTGTCAGATTCACATGAGCGGTGTCTTATGAAGCCGTGCTGAGCGTCTGTCAAGATCAGTCATGATGTTGTGTTGACCATAGTATCGCATCACGGAACTCTGCTGTGGCGGACGACATCACTGTTCCAGGACATGATCTTGCAGACGATGGAGGTCAAGGCACGGGTCGGTAGTTGCTGGTGATATGATGCAGGTCTTTTTATATGCTATTTTTGGACTGGGGAGGTCAAAAAACTATACAGAAAGATGTGCTACACACATTATCCCGACATGTCCATTTTTCGCCAATGTTGCAGGCTGCGACCTGAACTGAAAAATCTGAGCGCAAAATTTTAAATCCGGATATTTCGGAACTGATTTATTTCCCGTCTATTTATGTGGTATTTTTGGAAACGGGAGGTCAAAAACTATACAGAAAGATGTGCTATACACATTACCCCGACGTGTCCATTTTCCGTTAATTTTGCAGGCCGCAACCTGAAAAAATAGGTCAAAATTTCAAATGCGGGTATCTTTTAACTCAGTTGATGCAGGTCTACTATGTGGTATTTTGGGACTCGGGAGGTCCAAAACTATACAGAAAGATGTGCTACACACATTATCCCGACATGTCCATTTTTCGCCAATTCTGTAGGCCGCCGCGACCCAAAAATTTTCAAAAGCAGATATCTCGTAACTGACTTGATGCAGGTCTATTTCTATGCTATTTTTGGACTGGGGAGGTCAAAAACTATACAGAAAGATGTGCTACACACATTATCCCGACATGTCCATTTTTCACCAAATTTGCAGGCCGCAACCTGAAAAAATGTGCAAAATTTCAAATGCGGATATCTCGGAACTGAGTTGATGCAGTTCAATTCATGTGGTATTTTTGGACTCGGGAGGTCAAAAGCTATACAGAAAGATGTGCTACACACATACCCTGACACGTCCATTTCTCTCCAGTTTTTCGCCAGTTTTGCAGGCCACGACCTGAAAAAATAATGCAAAATTTCAAATCCGGATATTTCGGAACTGAGTTATTTCCCGTCTATTCATGTGGTATTTTTTAAATAGGGAGGTCAAGAACTAGACAGAAATATGCGCTACACACATTATTCCAACATGTCGATTTTTCGCCAATTTTGCAGGCCGTGACCTGAAAAAATAGGTAAAAAAAAATTCAAATGCGGATATCTCGCAATTCAGTTGATGCAGGTCTATTTATGTGGTATTTTTGGACTCGGGAGGTCAAAAACTATACCGAAAGATGTACTACACACATTCTCGCGAAATGTCAATTTTTCGCAAGTTTTTGAGGCCGCGACCTGAAAAAATAGTGAAAATTTTGAAAAGCCGATACCTCGTAACTGAGTTGATGCAGGTCTATTTATGGGGTATTTTTGGACTCGGGAGGTCAAAAACTATACAGACAGATGTGCTACACACATTCTCCCGACATGTCTATTTTTCGCCAATTTTGCGCGGGGCTGCGACCTGAAAAAATTGTGCAAAATTTTAAATGCGGATGTCTCGGAAATGAGTACGCGCGCGCGCGCGTGCGTGTGTGTGTGATAGTGCCTCGAACGTTTAATTATTTATTTATCTATTTTGCTCTCTCTCTCTCTCTATCTCTCTCTCTCTGAGTGTGTGTGTGTGTGTGTGTGTGTGTGTGTGTGTGTGTGTGTGTGTGTGTGTGTGTGTGTGTGTGTGTGTGTGTGAGTGTGTGTGTGTGCGTGCGCGCGTGCGCGTGTGTTTGTGCGTGTGTGTGTGTGTTGGTATGTGTGACGGTGTGTGTGAGTGTCAGTGTGTGTGTAGTGTAGTTTAGTCAGTGTGTGTGTGTGTGTGTGTGTGTGTGTGTGTGTGTGTGTGCGCGCGCGCGCGCGTGCGTGCGTGTGTCAGTGTTTGTGTGTGTGTGTGTGTGTGTGTGTGTGTGTGTGCCACGTCGAGTTGTGTGTGTGTGTGTTTTCTTCAGTTTAACGTCTATTCACTATAAGTGTTTTTAGACGGAAAGGAGTAAAGTAGTGTATAAAGGAAAGGGAATGCATGTGAATATAAGTGAAAAAAAGAAAAGTTTATGTTATGTATCAGAGGAAAAGTATATTATAAGAAAAAGTCTAAAGAAGTTGTGGTGTGTATTGAATGAGTTGTCATGGGAAGGAGAATATGTATATGCATATCAGCAAGTATTAACCTACAACAATGTAAATAGAAATAACAGTATTAAATATAATACATCAAAGGAGGATACCAACTGGACTGGAGTTTAAAATTTCTGAAAATATTCCAAGCAATGAATAATCATTCAAAATCTTTTCAGTGGCTAATGAAATATTGGAAGAAAAGTCATCAACTACATCTTTTGGAAGTAACTGTCTTATGCTCGGACAATGAATGAGTAGATGGCTTACAGTTATTTGCTTACCGCATATACATTTTGTATTTTTAGAAAATTTTGTACGAAAGGCATTTAAACGAAGTATATACATTAGACTATTAATTTGTCTTGAATGTGCTGCTGGTGTCGAATTTAGAAAATGTTTGGGATTAGCTGCATTCTTTGTGTTTACACAACATTGGTAATATTGATTATTTGAATCTATAAGTAATTTCTTAAATCGATTTCTAGATACATTTTCTATACAGCTAATGCATTCATGTAGATCTAACTGGATGTCAAGTTGTATTGCGCCTTCGAAATTACGTGCTGCTCTTCTAGCTGCTTGGTCTACCCACTCATTTGAAGATATTCCACAGTGCGAAGGTACCCAACAGAAAGTTATTTTAATGCCCTGTTTTGTCAGTTGACGGTGAATAATATGTTTTATCAAGTTCCATTGCCATCTCAATTCGCTTCTTTGAATTTGGAGATTCCATAGCTTGTAATACTGACTTTGAGTCTACACATAATAAAATTTCACTTACAGTTTTCGGCCGGAATGTCTGAAATATAATTTAAGGCCATAAGTATGGCTATAAGTTTAGCTGTGAAAATGGAATATTGTCTACCAAATAGTATAATTTTTCTATTCTAAATGAAGGAATTACAAAAGCCGCTCCTCTGTGTGTGTGTGTGTGTGTGTGTGTGTGTGTGTGTGTGTGTGCGCGCGCGCGCCACGTCGAGTCAGTTGTGTCACGGTGTGTGTGTGTGTGTGTGTGTGTGTGTGTGTGTGTGTGTGAATCAGAATCAGAATCAGTCAAAATCAAATTTGTCAGTTAAACCTTGACGATCGAGGTTTTAAAGACACGTACAGTCACGAGCGTATTCATGCCAAACACAAAAGCTTATAGTTAACCGAATAAAGCAATATAGTGCCAGAAATAGAATTAGCTCTCCATGCAATGATGCTTTGGGAAGCAGTTATAAACCGCAATTTTTCTAAACGTCCCCCCAATTAAGATTGTCTTCCAGTATAAGCTGATCGACTTATTTTGGTTTGATAGTATTTGGAATGTATTTTTTCTCAGTGAAATCTGTGCGTGAACCAGTTCTTCTCTCGGGTACTGAATTTATCAGTAGTTTAATTGCAGTTATGCAGGAAATTATTCATTTTCCACACATTGTTCGAAATCGTAGGCATGGTCTCATTTCTTTTGGAATGTAAACACACACACACACACACACACACACACACACACACATACATATATATATATATCCTTTTTTTTTTATTGCGAAATCATGACAGGATATTCTTAACTCACACAGTATTGATGCCGTGTTATTATTATTATTATTATTATTTTTTTATTCATTATAACTAAGACATCCTTTTAGTAGATAAGGTTCATTTCTGTATTCGCCAGTATAATTTTACAATAAAACTAATAGTAATATGATTTATTTTCAGATTAAAATTTATATTTTGTTTTTCTTAAAAAAACACACAACATATTTGTATCCAAGTTTATTCGTGATATGGACTGATTATTCCATGTGTCCTAAGAAACCAAGATACTGTAATATCATTCTCGTGAATGTGTTATGTGAAAAACGCGCGCGCGCGCAACACACACATAAACACGAACCTGTGCACGTGACACAATCTTCCGGTTTTACGGGATATTCTATTTCAGGAATCTGACGAGGATACCATTCCGGAAGTACAGAACCACAACACAAACAGAGAGTGTAGTTTGTGGGTTAGCCAAATCTAGCATACGAAGACGACGGATATGGCTGAGAAGCGTATTCCCATTTCTATATCGGTGAGTGCATTCAGTATTAGAGATCCACTTCACGAGAAGATATGTGAAAACGTTGGAAGATGGTTGTTATTGTCTTTAAAGGAAGAAAACTGAGAGGTATGGATGATTTATTTGGAAACGTGACACACATTTCCCCACCACTTCCCACTCTGCACTGTCGAACACAAGCCTACGGACTTGCACTACACAGAAGTTAGAGTTCGAACAGCATTCGGGTGAGTACGATTTTAATTTCTCCGCGCGAGTTGACACATGAACAGCATGCCAGATGATAGAGCTTACGATCACTATCAGTTGGTGCTTTCAAAAGTCGCTTCGAATGGCTCTATCATTTGGAGTCCCTACCTCAAACAGGACATTGACAAACTTGAAAAAGTGCAGCGCATATCAGCCCGGTTCATAACCGGCGATTATAAATCCAGAGCACCCGGTTCCATCACCAAGATGCTTCACACTCTGCAGCTGCCAACACTCCAACAGCGCAGACATGATCTACGCCTCATCTTCCTCTACAAGGTGGTTGAGGGGTTGGTACCGGCCATACCACCAGCTGAGTTTTAACTCCACATAAACCAGGACGACTCATAAGGCCACGAACATCTGGCGATCAGTACGACACCACCAGTGCGATCTCTGATTATATAAGAAACAACACAAGAACAATTCAAGTCAGCAGATGCCAGACAGCAATACAAACAGTCATTCTTTGTTAGAACAGTAAGGGACTGGAACCACCTGGAAGAAAACATCGTAAGAGTACCAACTCCTGAGAATTTTAAAAGACTAATAACATTTCAGCAGTGAACCTGCTAGGCTGCGCACACCCCCACCCGTCACGATAATGCCATAATCTTGGCGACAGTGATGTATTCAACAGATACAGATACAGATGTTGTGACAGATGGGCCATGAAAAACTTATGCATTCATGAACCAGTTGAAGGGATTAAGAATTAAAAAAAAAAAAAATTGTTATGTATATATATTTTTTTCATGTTGGTCAGTCGAGTCGAGTCACTGTCACAGTGCCAGTGTGTGCTGCCGGTGATGGACAAGAATAACGACAATGTGATGTATGACAGTCATGCAGTCATGTGACTATGACCATCAGAACAGCAGAGGAGGCATCTGCTGTTCTGACTATCTGGGCAAGAATTTGATTATAGTGGAGAGTGTCTTGCCCAAGTTACAGTCCCACTCTCTCAGCCAAGTGGGTTTTAGGACAGTCAGCGTTGGGATGGTTCTCAAAAGTCAACTAGCCCCCAAGGCTGCAGCACTAAGAGCCAGTGCAATCTTGCCTCCAAATAATTTCATAGGCCATATAGTCCTTCACAAAAGACTTAAGGTGTAAATGGCTTCCCATTGAGGTGGAGAAACCATTGATCTTACAGCTGTCAGTTTGCTGTTAGCCCAACTGTATGCTTGTGTCAATCTTTGATATAAGCACAACGTTGGGCCAGACAATCCGTAAGACCAGCACAAATAACTAAGATGCCGTCCAAGTTGACTGGTGTGGTGGCAGAATGTTACAGCGCTGGATTCGTGCCCAAATTTCCCAAGTTCGATCCCCGGTTCGGTGTAGCTGGTGGATCTTCTCCTCTTCTTCTTCTGCGTTCATGGGCTTCAACTCTCACGTTCACTCGTATATACGCGAGTGGGCTTTTTACGTGTATGACCGTTTTTACCCCGCCATGTAGGCAGCCATACTCCGCTTTCGGGGGTGTGCATGCTGGGTATGTTCTTGTTTCCATAACCCACCGAATGCTGACATGGATTACAGGATCTTTAACGTGCGTATTTGATCTTATGCTTGTGTATACACACGAAGGGGGTTCAGGCACTGGCAGGTCTGCACATATGTTGACCTGGGAGATCGTAAAAATCTCCACCCTTTACCCACCAGGCGCCGTCACCCTGATTCGAACCCGGGACCCTCAGATCGAAAGTCCAACGCTTTAACCATTCGGCTATGGCGCCCGTCAGCTGGTGGATCAAGTGTGGAGATTTTTCAACCTCCCAGGGTAACATATGTGCAGACCTTCTACACTATTGCCTGAACCCCCTTTGTGTGTATACCATGCTAAAGATCAAATACATATGTTGAAGCTCCTGTAATCCATGTCAGTATTCGGTATGTTATGGAGACACGGAAATACCTAGCAGCATGCATCAGCCACAACAGACTCATCAGCAAGTCGATATTGGTCATGTAATGGTCTTGTGTGTGTGTGTGTGTGTGTGTTTGTGTGTTTTTTGTGTGTGTACACATACGTGTAGGTTGCTTGTTACATTTTGGTGTGTATAATTAACATTGATGTAAAGAAAAAAAGCGTTCTGTAAACCACCTAGATAGTGTACTATATAAGTATCAATTATTATTAATATTATTAACCCGAAAATTAAGCATTCCTTTCACCATCTGTATTGTGATTGTAATAATGTTTTTTATTACTGTTGTTGTTGTTCTTCTTCTTCTTAATCTTACATTATTATTATTATTATTATTATTATTATTATTATTATTATTCAGTTGATTGTTATTAATATCATTATTATTATTATTATCATTGTCATCATCATCATTATTACTGTCATTGTTGCTGTGAATGGAACAGAAAGGAACACTATGGACAATGCATTATATTGTTATAAATCCTTGATAAATAAAGTTTTTCAGTCTTGAATTGAGTCTTTCCATCCTTTATTCCTTTGCACTGTAGATACACACACACACACACACACACACACACACACACACATATATATATATATATGTATGTATGTATGTATATATGTGTATACATATATAGATATATAGACATATATACATGTTGATTCTGCCCACAGGTGTCTGTGTTGGAGGAGTATTTCCAATGCTCCATCTGCCTGAATGTGATGCAGTGCACTGTGGTGACATCGTGCGGGCACCGTTACTGCGACAAGTGTATCCGTGAGTGGGTGGACCGGCATCAGTCCTGCCCCTGCTGCAACAGGAACCTCAGCATAGCCCAGCTGATCAAGGATCATCAGTATGACGGCCTGATAGGTAAAAGGATGCAATAGCCGAGTGGTTAACTCATTCTACCTCACAGCTACATGCATGCTATAACTCCCCTGGACCAGCTCTACATGAGACCACTGCAGAAAGAAACGGTGGTTTATTAAAACAGCGAAAATCGATGAAGAATTTTTTGATTTGATCAGTCAAACAAAGCTTCATTTTCATGCTTCCGGAATCCGTTAACAGTTCAGTTTAGAATCTTAAGTGTACCAAGCAAGAATGAACGAAATTAGTGTGTTCGTATGAGAATACTTGTACCTGGTCTACAGGGGAAGTAATCATGGTACAGGTTATCTCATATTCTGGAGTAGAATGAGTTAAAGCGTTGGACTTTCAATCTGAGGATCCCGGGTTCGAATCTCGGTGATGGCGCGGGTAAAGGGTAGAGATTTTTCCGATCTCCCAGGTCAACATATCGGGTGTCCCCCAAAAAGTGAACTGCTTTTTGACAAGTATTTTCTCAGTGATAGAGAAACCAAATTCATTGAACATTTTTACGCAGTAACCTTAGAGTATCATCAACAAGTCTGCAAAATATCTAAATGTTCGGACGCAAATTATGCGAGTATTGTCAAATTCAAAAGAGCATGTAAAAAAATCCAATATCAGAGCTGTGCAATGTGACCTTCATCATGTTCATGCCAGCTGCCAGGTGTTGGCATCTGTCTATCAGTGTCAGTCTAGAAATAGCCTGTCTGGGTGTCAAGTCTGTTGATTTTTTTTATTGTCATCTGTATCCAAAATCAGTTCTGTCCACAGTTTTAGTTTCTAAGGATCAACCATGCCTTTGAGTGGAAGTGATAAGGTCACCATTGAAAACTGTTTCAAGGGGAAAGGCTGGGGTGGAAGAGAGAGAGAGAGACAGAGAGAGAGAGAGAGAGAGTGTTGTGTGTGTGTGCTGTGAAAATCTTGCCTTTCCTTTTCCGTTTCTTCATCTTATTATTTCTGCTTTATCAATTATGTGTAGTATGTGTTGTGTTTTTTGTTGTTGTTTTTTCCAGATGCTTGCAAACAGCAGAGAGAGGCAGCAGAATCTATATACTTCGAAAAAATCATCAACACAGGTATAATATGACAGGCTTGACTTACTGGATAACAATTAACATGCAGGCGTTTTCTTCATACTGCAGACAGTGTGTGTGTCTGAATGGTTACACATACACCCCTACACACAAGCACACACACACATGCTCACATACACACAACACTAAAAACACAACAACCCAACACAGCACAGCACAACTCAGCACCCAAACAAACAGAAATAAACAGTGTTGATATTACATTCTCAACCCATGTCTGTAATCTTGATGCCATTTTTGATCAGACCCTATCTTTCAAAGAGCATATCTCAGTACATTGCCTAGATATGAACTCTGAAGTCCTTGCTTTTGCTCCCTGTTCAGTCCAGTATTTTGTACACTCTGTCTTCAGTTGGCTTCTCATCTGGCAGTGGGCATCTGTCTGATATTCTTTGTCACTGCACCACATGTCAAATTCTGTTATTCTTCTTAGAATGATATTCTCTGTATTCCATCTGTCAGAACAAACACCTTTGGTCAGTCTACTCTTTCCTTTCAGGGCCTGGAATAACTTTCCCGGGTTTCCGTTTACAATCAGACACTCCACTTCCACAACCTCTTTAAAATCTTCACTGAAGACCCATCTGCTTAAACTATACTGATATTTTGTCCATCACAGTTCCAAACTGCTTTCCATTCATGCTATGAATGTTGTGTGTGTGTGCTGTGTGTGTCTGTGTCTGTATGCAACTGAGTTGGATGTTTGGTATTATGATGTGTGTTTGCAGTTGATGTCAGAATCTATTTGTTCTGTTATTTCATCATTTGCAGTTATTAGATAATGAGTTTTGTTCATGAGAAGCACTTTGAGATCTGAAAGTGCTGAGTAAGTGTCCATTATTTTTATGTATTTCACAAAATGGGCACAAAACACTCACCCACAACATGCTTAATACACCACCCATCCACAACATTTATAGTACTTTCAACACACACACACACACACACACACATATATATATATACTTGGTAGAGACATGTGTTCACATGCAGATATACACACATTTATCTTTTAAACTGAGAAATTTTTAACCGATTCACTGCTTTTGTGATGGATTAATCTGTCATATTAGTTGTGATAATTCTTCTTACATGACTGGTTAATCTATCACTGGGCTTTCCCAAATTTTCCTTTTACTGGAAACAGAAATAATGTCATGACTGTCCAACCCAGAAGAAGAATCTATGTCAGTCATGAATAAACATGAACACAGTCCTAACATGGTATGTGGCATGATCTTTGGCACAAAGCATCAAAGAACTACCAGCCCAATCAGTACGTGAAGCAAGCTAGCACAAACATAGCAGATGACAGCGAGCAGCCTGGGCCCAGTTCAGGCAAGCGAAGACGAACAGGTATGAAGCTTACAGATTTTTATGCAACAGAAATTGTACTTCGAATGCTTGATGAACCCAAGTTTGATGATCAAGATTTTTAAGTTGGAGCAATCCACTTGCTGCATAAAGTGTTTAAAACAAAGTGTTATGGTGAAGAACATTATTGTCTGTAAAACTGAAACAGCTGTGTTGCATGGATTTGTTTTCAGCCACTGATCCAGATATGTCCCCGGGTACTAGCAATACACCTGTGACGACAAACACACCTGTGGAACAGGTGCTTAAAAGTAAGTTTTCACAGTCACTGTTCTTCACTCAGAGCCTTTTGAAACAAATCTACAAATGTTCCCTTGTTTCAGTCTCTCCCAGAATTCAGGCATTCCATTCCATTAGTTGTATTCTGTGGTTCTAAGTATAGATTTTCATGCATGTGCGTGGTTTTTTTTTTGTGTGTGCTTGTTTTTGTGTGACTTTGTGTGTGTGTGTGTGTGTGTGTGTGTGTGTGTGTGTGTGTGTGTGTGTCTGTGTGCTCGTGTGTGTCTGTGTGTGTGTATGTGTTGTGGTTTGTGTCTGACCGACACTTTTTACAGCGCTTTGATCTTGTTGATAGTGCTATACAAATGTACAATTATGATTTTTTTTCCCACTCAGTTTTCATTGATATTTTAAGCATACATTATGGGCATGTACTGGATTTGCTGACATACATGTTAGTTCCTGTACACCCTTCCTGTGGTAGAGATGGGTGAGAAAAAGTATAGGAACAACTTTTCCACGTCACTTGTTGGGGGGAAGGAGGGGAGAAGCTGCATAAGTGAGACTTGCATCTGAAGAGAAGACAGAATGGTCACTGATGATTTTTTGTCGTTGAATATATTATTAATTGAGTGGTGTTTGCATTTTTGTTATGGTTTAACTTCGCCATGATATTCTTTCAGAACACCTGAAATCCAGCCTTGCAGCTCATGAGCTTTATTTTGAGGTATGACTGCTTGTATTGTATTATATTGTGTTGTATTAGTATTGTGTTATATTAAATTGTATTATATTATTTTTTGTTGTAACATATTTCTCTGTGTGAAATTCTGGCTGCTGTCCCCAAGGAGAATGTGTTGTAGTGGTACTTTTTTTTTTCTTTTTTGTTTTCTGGAAATGTATTTGTTTTACTATCAGTGTGGATTTTAACACAGAATATTACAGAGGATTTTGCGTAGGGCAACCCATTTGTTGCCCTGTTTTTCAAATTTTATTTTATGTTTGCTATGTGCATGCAGCACATGGGATGGCGGTTTATCATCTCACCAAATGGTTAGCATCCAGACCACACTCATTGTTAAGTGGAGGTTGGAATAAAAATTCCATTCTGTGAATTGCAAGACTTGAACTTATGGACACTCGCTTCCTGGTCAGGTGCATTACCACTAGGCCACTGCTGTCCACAAGTCCACTGCTGTTTGTTTCGTGTAGTGTGTTTGAGTAGTGTTTTGTGTCACGTTTCTGCCCCATCCAAAACTTTTATTGTTTTTTTTTGTTGTTTTTTAAAATTTTTTTTGCTGCCCCATCATCTGCACCATTTCAGTGGCATTACACCCATGCCACTCATTTAGATTCCCCCATACACGGCCACACCCAGGTTCGTCCGTCACAGTTCTAGTGTCGGCAGTCTGCAGGGAACCATTGATGTTAGGTTGCCAGGAGGCCACACACCAGAGGAGACCCTGCACTGCTGCTGAGTCACTTTGGTGGTGTTCAGTGGTGCGTGTTCTGATTTAACGTACTTAGGACACCAGCTACTAACGACAATGATGGCTTAGTCACAGAGCCAGACTGAGTGAGCGTCCCTCCCAGAGTGGGGACCGCCACCACGTCCCTCCAACAACAAAAACTTTTTTTATTGTTTGTTTAATAGTGCTACAGAAAGTCAGTGGGCGAAGCTAAGATACTATCCAATGCTGTGCATGCTGGAGGCAGGTGTGGCTCTTTGTTGGTTCTTCATACATCTTTTCAAGCCTTCTGTGGGACAGGACAGCAAGATAATGTGAAAAATTGTTTGTACAACCCATGTGTGCGTTGATTCTTTTTTCTTTTTTTTTTAAGAGAAAAACAGAAATTGAAAAAAAACCCCGTAGAATATATAATGTTGTCAGTCATGTTTGTTTTTTTTTTTTTTTTTTTCAGGATTTGCGGCGACAGTTTGAAGCCAAAACCCACTGGCTGGAACTGACAATGAGAAAGGACTTGGAGCGGTTACAGTTAGACGGTCTTACGCCAGCTGGTGAGGGACCGAATTCTCTCCTCCTCCTTTTGTGCTGTCGGCATCTGCTCTGTCTTAGTCTGTTTCTCTAATTGTTTCTCCTTGTCTCTGTCTGAGATGTTGGGGTTTTTTGTGTGGTTTGTTTGCTCTTATGCATGTTTTCTTTTGATTTGGTCTGGGCAGGTTGGCACCGGATGGTGGAATGATAGGAAGTTTGATTACAGCGATATAACTTCAGTGTGTTTTAATTTTTTTGTGTGCGTGTGTTTCATTTACGGTTGGCATCTTTTGCTATATAAAGTATATTCCCTTTTCAGGGCAAGGGCTGGAATGTGAAAAGAGCATGTTCCTTGCTGAACATGATTTGTGAGGATTGTAATATGGGAACTGTTATGGATGAATTTGATTTTTTTTTAGAATGTCTGGAAAATAATGCAAATTGAAATAGATTTTCTTTGGCAGGTTGTGTAACTTTTCCCTACTTCTGAAATACGCTTGTCAGTATACTTAAGTTTGATTTGTTGTCATAAATTATCATTATTTTCTAATTTCATTTTTGAACAGAAGTTGTGATTTGGTGTGTGGCAGGATCGTATGTGTTATTTCATATTGTAGTTTCACATTTGTAGGTTTACTGTCATTTGCACCCTTTGTCTTTAGGAATAATTGATTAATTCTATTCTTTTCTCTTTAAAAAAAAAAAAGCCCTCTTAATTCTTTCTTATTCTAAAGGCAATCTGTGTAGCCTGTGACGCAAAAATTATGGACTATGGTAGACAACACCTCCCCATCTACCACATGTGTATGTATTGTTATTGTATCCTCTACATCCCTAAGGGGCCAAAAAGATAAAATTTAATTATTTTCGAAATTTATTTTTGGCGTGTTTTATACTTATTTTGTTTAAAGTTATTGAACTGCGGTTGTGATTCAGTGTGTGTGGCAGGATCCTGTGCATTATTTCACATTGTGTTTTCACGTTAACTAGGACACTAGCCTGTCACTGTATCCTCCACACCCCTCGAGGGCCAAACGGCTTACGTTTCTTTGGATCCTTTGTTGTGCATCCTGCAGCCCTGAACCAGAAGATCCTGGAGTTGGAGAAGAGACTGGCCGAGAAGAAGTCCTCCCTGCAGGCCGATGTGGAGCAGTGTCAGGAGCTGGTGGCAGAGGCCTTTGATCGGTGAGCACAGTGTGTGGTGGTCTGGTTTTCCACGGGAGGAGTGTGTGTTGCCACAGTGCAGGGCCACCTATATGTGTATTCTTTTGTGTGTGTGTGTGTGTGTGTGTGTGTGTGTGTGTGTGTGTGTGTGTCTGTCTGTCTGTCTGTCTGTCTGTCTGTGTCTGTGTGTTTCTGTAACTATGTGTGTGTGTGAGTGTGTGAGTATACATGTGTGTGAGTGCATGCATGTGTTTGTGTGTGCATGTATGTTTTTGTGTGCCTGTGTATGTGTGTGTATTTGTGTCCGAGTGTTATTTTGAAGCTGAGAAGTTTTAAAGCACTATGTAAATGTGCTATGATTATAATCATTATAAGTATTATTATTGTTGCTGTTGTTATGATGATGACAGATATTTGACGGCACACATTCCATCGCTGGATATCCTGCCGGTGAAAGTGAACGTGGTGCTGGCCGGAAAAAACATCACCATTCCTGATGTCACTCTGCGGCCTGATGATGTGTAAGTGTCCACAGCTTTTGTGGGGAAGTGAGTAAGGAGTGTTGTGGTGGTGCCTCACTTTTGTGGGAACCTGTACAAAAGTTATGCTACGGGGGTGCCTCACTTTTGTGGGAACCTGTACAAGTGTTGCTATGGGGGTGCCTCACTTTTGTGAGAACCTGTACAAGTGTTGCTATGGGGGTGCCTCACTTGTGGGAATCTGTACAAGTGTTGCTGTAGGGGTTTCTCACTTTTGTGGGAATCTATACAAGTGTTGCTGTGGGGGTTTCTCACTTTTGTGAGAACCTGTATAAGCATGGTTATGAGGGTTCCTCGCTTTTGTGGAAACCTGTATAAGGCTTGTTATGGTAGTTCATCACGTTTACGGGAATCCTTCCTTGGACGGATTGTTATGGTGATTCCTCACTTTTGTAGGAATCTGTATGAGGGTTGTTATGGTAGTGCCTCACATTTCTGGCAATCTTTCCTTTTAAGAATTTTTATGGAAATGCCTCACTTTTGTGGAAATCCTTCCATATAAGGATTATTATTGTGATTCCTCATTTTTGTGGGAATCTGTATGAGGGTTGTCATGGTAGTGTCTCTTTTGTGGGAATCTTTCCCTTTAAGGATTGTTGCGGTAGTGCCTCACGTTTTTGGGAATCCTTTCTAATAAAGGTTATTCTTGTGATTCCTCATTTTTGTGGGAATCTATAATAATAATAATAATAATAATAATGGTATTTATGTAGCGCTGAATCTTGTGCATAGACAAATCTAAGCGCTTTCGCACCAGTCATTCTCACGCACGCTTAACTCTAAAACTGGAGAAACTGAAGACAAGGAAGAGGCAGGGAAGGGAGGCTATTTTGGGAAGAGGTGGGTTTTAAGGCCAGACTTGAAAGAGCTGAGTGTGGAGACTTGACGAAGCGAAAGAGGAAGTTCATTCCAATTGCAAGGATTGTTATGGTAGTGCCTCACTATTGTGGGAATCCTTTCTTATAAGAATTGTTATGGTAGTTCCTCACTTTTGTGGAAATCCTTCCTTATAAGAATTGTTATGGTAGTTCCTCACTTTTGTGGAAATCCTTCCTTATAAGAATTGTTATTGTAGTTGCTCACTTTTGTGGAAATCCTTCCTTATAAGAATTGTTATTGTGCCTACTGATGGGTGAGGTAGATAGATGGGTAGTAAGAGATAGATATCTGTGTGTGTGTGTGTGTGTGTGTGTGTGTGTGTGTGTGTGTGTGTGTGTGACCGGCTGATACAGGTGTGTGTTGTGTGCGGCAGGCTGACAGTGATACAGACAGCAGTGGAGGAAGGACTGATACAACGAGGGGACCGTGTCATCCGCTGGCAGCACGATGGGGGCAAGGTGCTGTTGGTTAGGTGGGTGTACGATACCTTTTTTTGGTCTGATTGCTGCGCCGTCATCTGCATTGTTTCAGTGGTATTACTCCCAGACCGCTCATTCTGAGTAACCCCATACACGGCCACGCCCAGGTTCGTCTGTCGCAGTACCAGCATTAGCCGTCCACAAAGAAACACTGAGGCCACACACCAGAGGAGACCCTGCACTGCTGCTGAGTCACTTCCGTGGTGTTCAGTGGTGCCTGTTCTGATTTAACGTACTTAGGCCACCACCAGGTGTAGGATACCTTGATGCGCATAACTCACAAAGAGTTGTTCAGTGATTTGTCATTTACATATCTTTCATTTTATGAGTTTCAGTTTTAGGGAGGTGTCACACTGTAATGGTAATTGAAAATGGGAAAACAAACTCTGCTGCGGTTGTGCCTCATTTATAACACTACCTCATTTAAAACATTAGAATGGAAAATACGGAAATAATTAACTTTTGTTGCTGTCTTCCTAGATGTGCCTGAAAATGTAAAGGATTTAGATGAATAAACAAACGTTTTAAACTATTAAACCCGTTTTTATTTTGGTCTGTAATTCCCACTGTGTGTGACCAGCACTGAAGAATGACCCATGTACACTGACCACATCTGCTTTGAAAAGAAAAAGAAAAAAAAGGAGGAGGAGATGTCTGACCTAAATACTTACCCAGTGTACTGGACAGGCCTTGAGAGTCTGCCCTGGCTTTTTATAAAACATTAAAAAATGAAATTATTAAACAGAATAAACATGTGAGTAAGTGCATTAAGTTATTACAAAGATAAGATATTATAAAATGAAAGATACCCAGAAGGCAAATGATTGAAATAAAATAAGATTGTTGGTCAGAGACATTTGATATCGCGTGTGTGTGTATGTGTGTGGTGCGTGTGTGTGTGGTGTGTGTGTGGTGTGTGTGTGTGCATGCGTGTGTGTGTGTGTGTGGTGTGTGTGTGTGCGTGCGTGTGTGTGTCGTGTGTGTGTGTGTATGTGTGTGGTGTGTGTGTGTGTATGTGTGTGGTGTGTGTGTGTGTGCGGTGTGTGTGTGTGCGTGTGTGCGTGCGTGCGTGCGTGAGTGTGTGTGCGTGTGTGTGTGTGTGTGTGTGTGTGTGTGCGCGCGTGCGTGCGCGTGAGGTGTGTGGTGTGTGTATGCGTGTGTGTGCATGTGTGTATGCGTGTGTGTGCATGTGCGTGTGTGTGTGCACAGCCCCCTGAGCAAGCAGGAGAGGTACAATGTGGAGGACATCATTCAGGACATCAACAGTGGTGGGGACAACTATCCCGGCATCCAGATCCTGCCCTGGGTCTCCAAGCCTGTCCTGCAGTGTCACATGGTGAGGAGGGGGTTGGGGGGGAGGGGGGGGGGGAGGGAATGTGAAATGCCAGATGTGAATGTGAAATGTAAATGCAAAATGCATTGTTATTTCTCTCTCATTTTTTCTCTAAGATTTTTGTTGCGAAAATCCAAGAAACCAACACCAGATACAAATAAGGGGGACTTCCCATGGTCTCTTCCACATTGTGAGAAAGCGTGAGGGTGCCTCCCCTCCCAGCTTTCTTGCAATCACAAGACCCTCCACCCCCCCTATGCTTTCTCGCAGTGCATGAGGAAGTGTGGGATTGTGAGAAAGCGCGGACTAACATTGGTGTGGTGGTGTGACAGAAACCAGGGAGCGACCTGGTGCTGAACAACAGTGTGGTGTGCGAGAGCGACCTGCCGAAGATCTGCTACGCTCAGCAGCATAAGGAGCAGGGCCCCTCCACTGTGGATTACTTCACCTGCAAACAGTGCAACTTCAAGTGTGAGTGTTTTGGAAGTGAATGAGGATAATAATGATATTGATAATAGTAATAATGATGGACATTTATAAGTGCATTTCTCCAAAGATACTGCTAAAAATGATGATAATAGTAATGATAATGGACACTTCTGATGGTGCACGCGAAAATCATGGATAATGGTCACAAAATGATATTATTCTTTTATCTCAAAGTAGAGAGAATTCTGAATAACACACAGAAAACAGAATTCAAGTATCTTTATTAGTTTCTGAGATACATGCATTTGAGTCTCGTGATGATTACAAACGTACTTTTGAGAAAATTGGGGCAAACGAGGTCGCTGTTTCCCACTCTTGATCACCAATTCCCAATGGGAAAATATCAAAATGAAGCACTAATACTTTGTATTTCTTTATAATACTTGAAAATTTAATAGAAAAAGAATCATAGAATCTGCATAACCAAAAAACTCAAATCTGATATTTTCACCCCTTGTCACTTTCACAGCGTGTTGCATGAAATTTACTCCAGCGACTTATCCATGATTTTTGTGTGCGGCGTCACATTTATGTAGTGCTTTTCTCTGGAAATACTGCTCAAAGTGCTGTACATTTCGTTCCCCACTACTCACCTCCCCTAACAATTCCCCCCCCCCCCCCACCCCCCTTCCCTACACAGAAGCACGTACCAGAATATACTCACGCAACTGAACATTCGAAACTAGTTATCCCGATGATGCCCTCGGGGGAAAACGCATCTCTGCAACACACACAGGCATGTATTGTATTGTATTGCATTGCATTACTCTTTTTTTCACAGCAGATTTCTGTGTGTGAAATTCGGCCTGCTCTCCCCAGGGAGAACACGTTGCTACTCTGAGAGCGCCACCCATTTTTTTGTATTTTTTCCTGCCTGCAGTTTATGTTTTCCTATCAAAGTGGATTTTTCTACATAATTTTGAGTGGGACAACCCTTTTGTTGCTGTGGGTTCTTTTACGTGCGCTAAGTGCATGCTTCACACGGTACCTCGGTTTATCATCTCATCTGAATGACTAGCGTCCACACCACCACTCAAGGTCTAGTGGAGGGGGAGAAAATACTGGCGACTTTGCCCGGTTTCAAACTAGTGCGCTCAGATTCTCTTGCTTCCTAGGAGAACGCATTACCTCTAGGTCATACACACAAATGCACAGATACTCTATAGCACCCTGCCACACACACATGCCAAACAGGTTCTCCACAATAAAGCTTGCATTTAAAACCAGATAATACAGGGATAATACAATAATGATTAAATACAATGATAATTTGTAGAAGTGAATCTCAATGATTTATTCTTATTGGGGATGGGAGCTTATAACAATAATACAATAATGATTTGTGTAAGTGAATCTTGATAATTTATTCTTATTGGGGGTGGGAGCTTATAACAATAATACAATAATTATTTGTATAAGTGAATCTAAACGATTTGTTCTTTTTGGGGTGTGAGCTTATAACAATAATACAATAATGCAACATGCATGCACACACACACACACACACACACACACACACACACATAAATGCTCACACGCAGACACACACCCACACAAACACACACACACCCACGCACACACAGATGATTTTTTTTAATAAATTTTCTTTAATTTTCAGGGATTTGCCGCAGCTGTATTCAAGTTTGTCATAAAGGTAAAAAGCAATATTCCTGGTAATAAGCTGACAAACACAATGTATGTACATGTTGTATATGTTGTTGAACTCAAAAAGAAACACCGTAAAGGGCATTGATATAACAGTTGGACAAGTTGAACTGGAACTACAGTTTTGCCAGGATCATAACATACATGTTTTCTGATGAAATGAAAATTAATTGGGTTCGACAGTTTCAGAGCTGCACTTTTCATTATTTGTTTAGAATAATTAACAATGTTTGTCTTATGACTGCTATGTTCTGAGATAATAATAGAATGTTTTGACAATAAATCAAATGCATATTAGCATGTGCGTGTGTGTGTGTGTGTGTGTGTGTGTTTGTGTGTGCAAAGATGTCTACGAATATATATTGATGTTTGGTGGTGGTGTTGATATTTGATTGGATTGTTTCAGTCTGATTTATGTATTCACTACAAAATTCTATTGAAAGTTGATCTCATTACTCCTTTGTGTGTGTGAAGATTTGCTGAATACCAATTCAGTCATGCTATACACTGTGTGTGTGTGTGTGTGTGTGTGTGTGTGTGTGTGTGTGTGTGTGTGTGTGTGATGTGCATGTACGTTTGTGTTGTGTGTTTCACAGATCATGACATAGCTCCACTGGTTTTCAGCCATAAGCCAACATGGTGAGTGATACATTTAAAATGTGTGCTACCTTCATCCTCCCTCTTCCTCCTCCTCTCCCCCCTCCTCCCCTCTTCCTTTCTTTGGCATGTCTTTGTTCTCATGGGCACTTGCCTTTTCCCTTTCCCACGCCCTCTCCCATGATCACAGCCATCACATAGTTTTTTTCTTCTTCAGCATTTCAAGGCTTGTGTGACTATTTGTGTTAACCTAAGAGCAGTCTGTGTCTGAAGTAAAATCAGGGTCATCATATCTGCCTTCCACTTTCAGTTTTAGTTTTTTGATTTCATGCATATATGCATGTTTTTTATATTTATGCATGCACTCAAGGCCTGACTAAGCTCATTGGGTTATGCTGCTGGTCAGGCATCTGCCCAGCAGATGCGAAGAGTGTATGGATTTGTCTGAACACAGTGACGCCTCCGTTAGAACCTTAAACTGATAACTGCTAGGTGTGTCAGATAGCTTTGATTACTGATTGGGCTGGCAGTTGGTCATTGTTTTGAGACACATATCATGCCAAATACCCATACCAGGACTATGTTCATGTTTATTCATGATTGAAATACAGTCTTCTTGGTTGGACAACAGATATGATGCTATTTCTTCTTCTGGCTGAAGGAAAATTTGGGAAAGGCTGATGATGAGTTAACAAGTTATGCAAGCAGTGAAGAGGTTAATAGTTCTTCATTGTTGTTTGTTTGTTTGAACTTTTATTTGTGCCACTGTATTGAATTCAGTTTGGGAATACATTCCATTTCTTGCAATAACTGTCCATTATTTAGATCATTCACCCAGTTGACGATGTTTTAAAAGCTACCAGCACTCTGGGTACTCATTATCATATACAGAGTTGGTTTTTTTTGTTTTTTTCTGTCTTTTGTTTATTGACAGCATGGTTTGGTCATTGCAGGGCCTGCTGTTACTGTCCCAAAAAGAAAACATGCCATTTGCTACAAGCAAGGTGATTGGTTGGTGAAAATCCTTCACCACAATGGCTGCAGTGTTTACAAAGGAGTGTGAAAAACCAAAACAAAGTGTCGGCTCATATCCTCACTGAGGAGAAACCTTGCGATTAGCATCGAGAAAGCTGGCTGGACTGTGATAATCCTTGACTGCATTGTTCATTGGCTGTGTTGTTGGTGAATGTGCTGAGGAAAAGTTTGCCAACACTGTTATTAATTAAAATAATTTTAAAATGGCTATTTGTTTGTTTTTGTCATGTTGCATATAGTTCTGTGGGAGTTCTGTGATCCTTTATTTCACTGGCTATGTCATGATTGCTGAGTGATTACAGCATTGGTGTTTCGTCTGACGGCCCTGGGTTTGAATGCTGGTGATCGGTGTCTGGGGGATAAAGGGGTTGGAGTTGGGCTTGTCTGATCATCCAGGGCAGCAATGTCTACAATGTATCATTGTATGGAACTTCCTGTTTTTACACATACAAGCAGTCAAAGCCATTACAGAACCCATGGGGGTGATCAATGAGCTATGGAAACATAAACATACCCAGCATACACACCTCGGAAAACACAGCATGAGTACCTAAATGGTGGGGTAAAATCAGTCACTGGGCTATGGAAAGATGTTTGAAGACATAGTATTGGTATCCAAATGGTGGGGTCAAAACGTTCATGTTTGTAAAGGCCCACTGAAGATGTGCAACAACAAGGGAATTCCAAACCATGATTGCAGAAGAGACAGAATTGGCAATACAGTATCAATTAGAGTCAATGGGACATTTGTAGTTTGAAGGTGAAGGGGACTACCATTTTTATTCTTGATTTTTAATGTGTCCGATTTTCGCCTCCTTGTTTAGGTACGTTTTATAAACTTATTGATGGAAACCAAAACAAACAAAAAAGATGCCATAAATGAGTTGTATTTCCAAACAGTATAATGGCCTTAAAGTGATACAGGTTTCACAGTAAGCTAATGGCCACTTAAGAACGGTACAGTTTTCCTATTTGGGTCATGGTGAAATGATGCAGAATTTTAGACAAGAAGCAGTGTGTGTAGTCAATGTAATGAGCATCAGTCAAACCAGAGGTGCTTTCTTGTACATCCATTCCATTTTCCACACAGGTAAAACCACAGCTGTTATTTACAAACCACTGAATAACATTTTGGCAGAAACATTGATTTTCAGATGCATTTTGCAAAGTGTTCTTGATGCACATATGCCTGAAACAGTCGTTAGATTATTCAATAATAGGCCAGTGGTGGAAGAAAAGCAGCCTGCATTTTAGGTCATCTGTTGGTTTTTTAACATTTTATGAAGACATGCATGTTTTTATGAAATAGACCCTAACTGTTTGTCAGGCTTGTTGCATAGTTTGTGTATGTAAGTATGGGATGCAGCTGTTCAAGTGAGGTAAATAGGAATTTAATCATACTTTTTGTATGTAAGTATGAGATGCAGCTTGCTAAGTGAGATGAATAGGAATTTAATCATAGTTTTTGCATTATGTATTAAAGATGGAATGCAGCTGACAAAGTGAGGTAAATAGGAATTTAATCATAGTGTTTGTATTGAAGATAGGATGCAGCTGGTTAAGTGAGATGAATAGGAATGTAACTGGTCACCGCTTTTTCCAGACTGGGCTTTGGTCAGTGAAAACTTTAAGTGTTTGCGCATTATAGAAATGTCTTGTGGGTGTGGTTGTGTGTAAGGGTGCATATATGTGGACGTGTGTGTGTCAGTGTGTGTGTCTGTGTGCTTGTAAATAAGGTTGTGTGTGCGAGTGTGTGTGTGTGTGTGTGTGTGTTTCTGTTTTTGTGTGTCTGAGAGAGAGGGAAATTGTCTTTGTCTATGGGTGTCGTTGTATACACGTGTGTGCATAAGAAATTAAAAAAAATCTTTACCCCAGTATTGTTGCTTAGTATGTGATTTTAGATTTTGAATACTGTCAATAGTTTTTATATCCTCTACAAATGTAACAAAATGTGATGTTTGTGTGAAGAAAAAAAAAAGAGGAACAGAGAAGAAAAAACAAGTGCAAACAAGAATGCAAACCTGAAATCAATGTAGGGGAAAAAAAGGACTGCTGTTCTGGACTCTGTCAAACACAGGAAAAAAAAGGAATTACTTGAATAAATACTGCAAGGATTAGGGGTGGAAAAAGTTGGGTTTTTTTTTTTTTTAACATATGTAACCATGAACCGAATGGTATATTATAAAGGGGTTACAAAAGAATTTAGATTATTACAGAATAGAAAATGAAAGGATAGAAAAGATCCTCACACAGGCCAGGAACATATAGAGGCCAGTCGCAAGGGTTTTTCTATTTTATTACAATATTAAGAGAAGAAAAAGATAAGAAAAAAGATAAGATGAGAAGACAGTGCAGTAGAATGTGAGGCAGCTGACAGTGGGCGACACTGAGTGTTTGTTCAAAAGGAACACTATGTGAAGACTGACTGGCTGGACGGCTTACAGCTTTTAATTCAAATTCGAATTTGAATAGCGTTACGCAACACGAGTTACCTCAACAGGTCAATGGTTGGACACTATCACTGTAATAAAACTGTCATCTGCTTTACAGCATGTGCTGTGAGTTTAACTATGTTTAAACAAGAACGCCAGAGAATCGACAGACAGACAGAAAATATGAAAAAACTTAGTCGTATGAAGAGCACAGGAACAGGAGTCAAGATGGCTGCCGGAAAAAGAGGGCGCTAGTCAGGGGGGCAAAGGGGGGGTTTCCTACTTCCGGGAGGTTATCGGCCGTAGCTACTTTAGTTTTCTCCGCATAGGCGGATAGTAGTTTGCACAGGACAGGAATCAGACCCCTGCTGGAGTCTGCACTAGTGGGTCACGGTAAGTATGTTACTTAAACGTAATTTTAAGAAGAAAATTTCCTTTATTGTTGCCAGCTGAGTGCTTGGCTACATCTCCCCTCATCTTTTGAAATCCATCGTCCGCGATGGTTAATCCAAAGTAATTCTTGTTAGCAGACTTTAATGAGCATCAAACAAGAATTATTGAGCATGTAAAGGGAGATAATGTTGCTCATAACAGATAACAAGTGAAATTTTGAGTGACCGCAACTTTCTTAGGAACAATACCCTACTCTAGAATCAAAATGGCATTTGTCAGGTTAAGTTATTGTTTTGAACTTAGTCCAGTGCATCCTAACTTAACTCTGAACAGTTTGATACAGGGAAGGGGTCCCAAATAGTGAATGGAAAAAAAGAAAAGAAAGCTTCCATTTTTGTACCATAGGGGACTGCTGCTGTTGTTGTTGCAGTTTGGTGACCTCAAACACTGTCAGATATGTAGATTAGCATTCATGTATAATAGCATATATTGTACAATGAACTGTGATTGCATGTTTATAGACATACTTTGCATTGCTAAGACCATGTGACAATTTAGGTCACAGGTTAAACAAAAATGAAATAAAAATCAGCATGAGTTGTACAGATTTGACATAAAATTAGAAAACATGAACATTATGACATGAAAAAACATAATCAGCATTGCTTCAGTTCAGCAAGAATAGACTGAAAAACAAAGAAAACATGAGAATTCGGTCTGTTCATTTTGGAAAATGTATTGTCATCAGTCACAATACACTGTTATTGATGCCTTTGAGGTCAGTCGCAGGGACCTTCTTGGTGTGGGAGCTGGTAGTGGTGGTGGCTCTGGCAAAGCCTGCAGGGTTGATGTCCTGGGTCTTGGCCTGGTCCTGACCAGCCATACACCACCATCACTGTCAGTGTCAGAATCTGATGCCTTTTCTGTCCGGGCAGTGTAGTGGGGCCGGGTCAGTAGGCGTGACTGGTGGTGGTTGTAGGCTGCACTTCTGCTATGCGGGGTTGACTACAGATGGGAATACCTGTGGGACCACAGCATCAGGTGTGGTACTGTCGTGTGTCTGTTGTTATCTGCGCCGCCTGCGTTGTATTGGATCTGGAGCTGTTAGCGTGGATCCGGGTTGCCCAGTGTGTGTATTGGTGACACACTGGTTGCTGACTGGAAATGCAGGTTTGTAGTCAGCTTTCAGTCGTCTGGCCTTCTTCATATAGCGACGCTTGTGGCAACACTTAGCCTTGGTGTGGCCAGACCTCTCACACCAGATGCAGTGTTGAGGCTCTGGGGTGCGGTCAGCAGCACAACGGCGAGGATGGAGTGCTGGTCCTGGAGGATGTGGGTGGTGAGCTGGCATAGGGGACTGCTGCTGTTGTTGCAGTTTGGTGACCTCAGATGTAAGTGTTGCCAGCTGAGACTGTAGGCGGTCAACAGTAGTTTTGTTGTCAACGCCTTGGCAGGTGTCAGTGTCGCTGTCCTCCCTCAGCCATCGCTGGGCCTCCTTTGCTGCCTCGAAGGTGGTGTCAGGGTGGTCTTAGATGAAACGTCTGACATAGTGCCTGAGTGCAGCTGGCTGAAGGCCTCTGGCAAAGGCATCGCAAAGGATGGTTGCTGGCACCTGCATCACCCCATTTTCAGCCTTGTTGACCTTGGTCTACAGTACTGAAGATGGGATGCATACTCTGCCACCATCTCCTGGTGAAGAAGGCAGTGACAAGGGCTGTGGTGTCCCGCTGCTTTCCCCAGTTGTCTTCCAAGATGGTAAAGGTTTTGGCTGGGGTGTCCACGTCTGTTGCCAGCAGCCTGACAATCTGCTGGCAAGCTCAGCCGGCAAGGGCTGAGATCAGCCAGAGAGAAGCTGTTGTGTCATCCAGGGGCAGCAGATGGAGGACCAGTCTGGTTTCCCGGATGAAGTTGTCTACCTCTCTGCCATTTTCCTTTCTGGATAGTGTTGGTAGTTTGGGCAGGAAGTCGGTTGGTTGGGCCATGTTGCTGGGGCGACGTTTCTTTCATGGACTTGTTAACATGCTACACTGTCTTCCTCCTTCTCCAATGTTAAACTACCAGGGTAGTTAAATCAGCCTCTTGTCTCCGTACGATCCTGCTCACAGCGCCAAATTAGTGGAGAAGCTGAGTGGTAAGGGTTGTTTAATCAATTTTGAATTTAATTTTGGATACAAGGACTAAAGAATTAAAACAATAAAAGGAAAAATTTGATGAATATTTATGAATAAATCCTGGGATCAATATCCTATCAGCAACACCATGTTTGTAACTGAACTGAGTGGTACATTATAAAGGGGTTACAAGAGAATTTAGATTATCAGTGAATAGAAAATGAAAGGATAGGAAGGATCCTTGCACAGGCCAGGAACATATAGAGGCCAGTCACAAGGGGTTTTTCTGTTGTTTTATTACAATATTAAGAGAAGAAGAAGATAAGAAAATAGATAAGAAGATGAGAGAAGACAGTGCAGTAGAATGTGAGGCAGCTGACAGTGGGCAACACTGAGTGTTTGTTCAAAAGCGACACTATGTAAAGACTGTCTGGCTGGACGGCCTACAGCTGTTAACTCAATTTCAAATTTGAATAGCATTACGGCACACGAGTTACCTCAACAGGTCAATGGTTGGACACAATCACTGTAATAAAACTATCATCTGCTTCACAATGTGCTGTGAGTTGAACTACGGTTATTGTAGCCAGCTGAGCGCTTGGCTACATCTCCCCTCATCTTTTGAAATCTGTCATCCGCGATGGTTAATTCAAAGTAATTCTTGTTAGCAGACTTTAATGAGCATCAAACAAGAATTATTGAGCAGGTAAAGGGAGATAATGTAGCTCATAACAGATAGCAAAGTGAAGTTTTGAGTGACCACAACTTTCTTAGTAGGAACAATACCCTATTCTAGAATGAAATTGGCATTTGCCAGGTTAAGTTATTGGTTTGAACTTAGTCTAATGCATCCTATCTTAACTCTGAACAGTTTGATATAGGGAAGGGTCCCAAAAAGTGAATGGAAAAAAAAAAGAAAGAAATTGGAAAGCTTTCATTTTTGTACCCATCAATCTATGTATAAACACTGTCAGATATGTAGATTAGCATACATGTATCATTGCATATATTGTACCATGAATTGCGATTGCATGTTTATAGACATACTTTGCATTGCTAAGACCATGTGACAAGCTAGATCACAGGTTAAACAAAAATGAAATAAAAAAACATAACACATGAGTTGTACAGATATGACATGAAATTAGAAAACATGAACATGATGAGAAGACAGTGCAGTAAAATGTGAGGCAGCTGACTGTGTGATACTGAGCATTTGTTCAAAAGGAACGCTATGTGAAGACTGACTGGCCGGACGCCTAACAGCTTTCAATTCAAGTTCGAGTTTTAATAGCGTTAGGCCACACGAGTTACCTCAACAGGTCAGTGGTTGGACACCGTCACTGTAGTAAAACTGTCATCCGCTTTATGGCATGGGCTGTGAGTTGAACTACAGTTATCGTAGCCAGCTGAGCGCTTGGCTACACATAAAAAAAAATTGTATAGAAGCAACAGTCCAGTAAAAGATAGAAAAATACCATTAGCATGTGGGATTTTTTTTCTCAGCCAGATATGTGTATCAAAATTTATGAACGTCGATTTCTGATGCCATAAACATGGTAACACGGCAGAATTGATCAGTAATTAGACTTCTGATACATTGTTCACTAGTTATTTGGGCGTTACAGCACGGTGTTATGTCACTGGGAAAGGCGCTTTGCTCAAATGTTCCCAACTCCACCCAAGTTTGAATGGGTACCTGATTTAGATATGGTGAATATAAATCCACTGCCCCTTTGGCCGTAAAATGCTTGGGAATCTTTAACTTTAACATTTGCACCACAACCACAAATAGCACACAAAGTCTATTATTACAAAAAATCTGTCTGAATTTTTTTTCCCAGATGATGTGCTTGCTGCTGTACAGATCAATGGAGCTCATTTTGAAATTAAAAAAATCATTCATTATGTATTATATGCAGTTCAACACATATCCAAACCAACACCTCACAAAATGACAAAAGTTCATTTTTTTAAAATTGATTTTAGATTTCTTGTGAAGAAAATGTTTTCTATTGCCAACTGTGCCAAATGCCCAGACCTATTTTGAGAGACCATAGAAATACGGCACTTACAGAAAGAAATTGCAACAAATTTCCGCTAGGGCTATGAAGAATAAATGGCCTATTTTTAAAGACAGTGCTTTGAAAGAAAAACATTATGAGTGAAATATTATGTCCGTGTTACATTTGAAAGAGAAACGTTATAAACAAAATATATCAGTGTTAATTTTTTGATAATGCTATCATAAATAAATGGCATATTTTAAAAGACAGTGCTTTGAAGGAAAAAAAAAGCAGATCATTGTTTTTGATATAGAATCATTTTCAACATCTTCAGAGGATAAACGAGGCCTAATTATTCAACTCAGGGTTTGTAGAAAGTCATGGAAGTCTTGAAAAATCTAGGAAAAAAAATTCCAGGACTGGAAATATCTTGAAGAAATATGCTATGCCCTTCAAGATCTGGAAACGTTTTGGAATTTCAATTACCCAAACCCTTGACCAGTACCACCGTTCAACAAAATACTGTATGCTTTTTAAAGTCAAAACAAACCATGGAAAAAAAAAGAAGTGAAAATTGAACATAAGCACAGGGATAGATGTCAATCTCTTTCATCAGCGGTAAGTTTTCATTATTGAGTTTGGGGTTTTGTTTGGTATGACGGGCGCAATAGCCAAGTGGTTGAAGCGTTGGACTATCAATCTGAGGGTCCCAGATTCGGATTTCGGTAACGGCGCCTGGTGTGTAATCGATGGAGATTTTTCCGATCTTCCAGGTGAACATAATTATGTTCAGACCTGCTTGTGCCTGAACCCCCTTCGTGTGAAAACGCAAGCAGAAGATCAAATACACACGTTAAAGATCATGTAATCCATGTCAGCGTTCGGTGGGCTGTGGAAGCAAGAACATACCCTGCATGCACCCCCCCGAAAACGGAGTGTGGCTGCCTACATGGTGGGGTAAAAACGGACATGCACGTAAAAGCTCACTCGTGTACATATGAGTGAACGTTGGAGTTACAGCCCATGAACGAAGAAGAAGTTTGCTATGGAAGATGTTCAGTCTGGTCCGGGAAAAGTATTCTTTGTTTTGTCACATCTGTACAAACCTTGTTGACAGACAAACACAACAAAAAATGACAATTGGAGAGATTCTTTGATTTTTAAGTAGCAACAGTTCCATTGTATGTGATGATTTTTCATTTATTTGTACATGACAGTTTGCCATTTTGTTGAAAGATCTGATCTTTTACATAAATTGAAATTGTCCAAGTTTATAAAGATATGTATGTTTGTTAATATTGTAGTTACATCTTGATCCATTTGATTTTGTGGGACTTTGATATTCTAGACTTTTCACTTCTTGCAACGGGGGGAAGATTCACAAAAAATTATTAATGTTTGAGGCCAAGAAGTTTATTTTTAATGTTAACTCTTTCACTCTCAAATTGTATTAATCCAAAGAGAAAGCATACGAACAGTTCATTAACATACATATTTGCACACACACACACACACACACACACACACACACACACACACACATATATATATATATATATATATATATATATATATATATATATATATATATATATATATATATATACCCCCTCTTACACACATTTACCATCCCCACACTTGCGAATAAAAGATGGGTTTCAGTATGGCTTGATCGTGTTGGTCATTCCTGTGATGCGAGTTGTTCATCATGTCGAGTATCAGTATCAGTAGCTCAAGGAGGCGTCACTGCGTTCGGTCAAATCCATATACGCTACACCACATCTGCCAAGCAGATGCCTGACCAGCAGCGTAACCCAACGCGCTTAGTCAGGCCTTGAGAAAAAAGAAAGAAAGAAAGAAAAAGAATTTAAAAAAAAAGGAAAAAAAAGAAGAAAAAAAAAGAAATAATAAATTAATATAAAAAATAATAAATAAATGAAATAAATTAAAAAAAAGAAGATAAATGCATAAAAATACTACTACTGCTACTACTAATAACAATATTTAAAAGGTGCAAAATCTTGATTAAGTCAACTCTGGGCGCGCGCGCGCGCGCACACACACACACACACACACACACACATACACACACACACACACACACAGAGATAAATAAGCAAACTTATAAATGTAAAACATGCAGTCACACGTTCACGCATACACGCACACACACATGCATAGCAGACAATGCAACAAACATGCAATATATCGAGTAATTCCCTTAGAGGGGCTGTGACAGAATCAGTCAAGCGTTGGACTTCTGATGTGGTGTTCAACAGTGGTCAGGGTTCGAGGCCCTGTTTCGGCATAGTGTTGTGTCCTTGGGAAAGGCGCTTCACTCCGATTGTTCCTTACTCCACCCACAGGTGAATGGGTCATGACTTCAGGTGGGGAAAGTTAAAACAGTGGGAGGAGAGGACTGGGCCCCGTCTTCCTGTGCCGAGCCCTAGATGCAGTGGATATGAATTCACTGCCCCAAAGCTATAAAATGTTACTGGACCTTTGTTTCGATAAAACATACGCACACAGTGCAACTAACGACGAAATGTTTGGCATGTTCTTCAGTATGTATCACATTATAATGTAACAGTTAGGTACAATTAAGTATGATTTTTTTTAAACCTTTTTTCTTGCATTAGATTAGTGAACTTATTCAATGAATTCCTAGTTTTGAGAGAGTATGCTGAAAGAACCCTGCCTATATTGTGTGGCTTTATTTTCCAGTGGAAGTTGGCACAGTTATAAAAGCAGTGGTTTTACCAGTTTGTGTTTTTATCGACTCACTCGTGTAAACAAAGTGAGTCTATGTTTTAACCCGGTGTTCGGTTGTCTCTGTGTGTGTGTGTGTGTGTGTGTGTGTGTGTGGTAAACTTTAACATTGACATTTTCTCTGCAACTACTTTGTCAGTTGACACCAAATTTGGCATAAAAATAGGAAAAATTCAGTTCTTTCCAGTCATCTTGTTCAAACAATATTGCACCTCTGGGATGGGCACAAAAAAAAGAAAAAAAAGAATGAAGCCTAATTATATGCAATCTGCATTTACTGTTATATTTATATATTTTTTATTCTCTAAACTTGGCACTTTGATCTGATATTCTGACCCAACAGCAAGAGCAGTCATTATTATCATTTTTTGTTCAAACAGGAACTTCTTTTGCTAAGCATGGAAGTTTTATTTATTTTGCAAACGTTTTGGTGCAGATAGTAAAAAAGGGAAATTACTCTGTAATGCTAGGGGAGTTAATTTGCTTTAAACTGATCTTTCCCATCTCAAACATTACATTTTGAAATTATACTCAATACATAAAAAGCTTGGATTTTTTTTAAAAGTGTATCACAAGTGAGTCTTGAAGGCCTTGCCTCTCTTGTTTTTTTTGTATTTTCATCAAATACCTTTTATCAGAAGTATGGTGTTTAATATAAGTGTGCGTGCACACGGATGCATGAAGGTGCACACAAACATACAAATGAACACACACACACACACACACACACACACACACACACACAACACAACACATACACATCACACATACACACACACTTACAAAGCAATGTAGTCAATACCCTTTTCACTGCAGTTTCAAGGAGACTGTCGTTGCAGGGACATGGTGGCGGTCTCTGTCTGGCTCCGCAACTCATTGATTATTGGATTGGTGTGTGGTGTCCACACTAAACTGAATCAGAACAGGCACTACTGGACACCACCGAAGAGACTGAGCAGCAGTGCAGGGCCTCTGGCGTGTGGCTTCCTGGGGACGATAGACAGTGGACTGCCGACGCTGGGTCTGTGACAGATGAACTCTGGTGGCGTGGAAGTAGTGCCACTGAAATGCAGATGATGAGGCAGCATAAAAAAAAAAAAAAAGATTAAAAAAAAAGATTCCAGTTTCTTCCGCATCACTTACCTCACAGTGCATTTTTTTTACTTCCACTCCTTAGAGCTTGTTGAAAGCACTGAGGTCGTTTCTGGCTTCTTCGTTTTTCTCAAGTCGCCTCTTCCTTTCTTGTTTTCTGCCCTGCTGATCCATCCATTCACCTAGATTTTTGTTTGTTTGTAGAGAGGCTATAGTATTTTATTATCTTTTTCTGGACTCGATAACTGAGCATTCTTGCTATGTTGTTGTTGTTGTTGTTTTTTCCTGGGATGTGTCAGGTGCTCATTGGCATTTTTTTTTTATTCGTATGCTGCTGGTTTTTACATTATACTTTTGTGCATTGTGTTTTACAATGTTCATGTACAGGTTAATGTTTTTGGATCCTCTGGCGAAAAATTGACAAAATATTGGATATCTGCGGCAGGTCTAAGATTTGTATGCAGGAATATGACTTGCTTTGTTGGAGTGCCGAATTCTGGCCTGAGTTTCTTGAATTCGATCCCCCGTCGCGCCTGGTGGGTTAAGAGTGAAGATTTTTCCGATCTCTCAGGTCAACATACGTGCATACCTGCTATTGCCTAAACCCCCTTCGTGTGTGTATGCACGCAGAAGATCAAATACGCACGTTGAAGATCTTGTAATCCATGTCAACGTTCATTGGGTTATGAAAACAAGAACAAACCTGCAGCATGCACACACCCGAAAACATGAGTATGGCTGCCTACATGACGGGGTACATAAAAAGCAAAACAAAACAAAACAGAACGGACATACACGTAAAATATTACATGTCTGTGCGAGTGTGTGTGTGTTTGAGTAACTGAAATTGAATGCCACTGGAAATGAATGATGAGCGCCCAGAGGCATCTGTCAGCCGGTTCTACCGAGGTAGGCAGCCTGTTGTGCAAATGACTCCGTGTTTGTAGAGTTTGGTTTGAAGATAGGCGCTATATATCATCATCGTACTTGTGCATAGGTTTCTTTTCCATGACCCCCCACTCACCTTACCCCCCTCCCGTTTCTACGGGATCAATATTAACTACTTTCAATCCTGGTATGGCCATGTGTAGTTGGCTGGGCTGTCAGAGACGAAGAACAAACACTGTGGTACAGAACTGACTTGACAGCTGGTGAGAGTTTCTGGAGCAGACTATTGTGACTATGACTATTGTGTTTCTATTCTTGTGTTAGTAAGAGTGTTGACACAATCCTATATTTCTGTTTGTTCATGTATTGTTGCACCCGAGTATAATAATAATAATAATAATAATAATGAAAATAAAAAGTCATATAGCATTGAATCTTGTGGAGAGACAAATTAAAGTGCTTATTAAAAAAAATCAGATATAAGTGTATGAAACTCTCCAAAATGCTGATTGCATGAAGACAAATACACGTAGATGTGTATACATACATCTGCAAGCGCACGCCTGCACACACGCACACACGCACACACACACACACAGAGTAAGCAGGGATCATTTGTGCTTTCTTTGAACGTGATGTTGATTTATATATTCCTTGTATCTTAAAAAGCTTGTGAGATGTCCTGACAGTAAAAGTTGGTTTTACATTACATACAAAAATGTGGTTGAATCACAAAACAGCTTTTTCCTGAACATCCTTTTATTTCCATGATTGCTGTGATTCCAGTGAAATACTGATTGTAATATTCATATGCACTCACAAAGTGCAGGCTTTGTTGTCTGCTTAAAGTGCTGGACGTAGTGATATTTGCTACAGAGTAATCCATCTATACATCTGTCTGTCAATCATTATGTGTCAATCATCATTCGTAGTAATGATTGGTGGGCTGTGACTCCCAGGTTCACCCTGATTTGATGACTGATTTTACCTCTGCCATGTAGGCAGTCATGCTCCGTTTTCGGGGGGATAATGATGATGATTATGCAGATTAACGATCACACCTCTCAGGCATGGAGCTTGTGGCTTTTACAATATAAAATAAAAAGCTATGCATAAATAAACATACATAAATCAAGAACCAGGACTCCCCCTTGAAACGCCAGAAAAACATCAAGGACCTCAGAACCTTTTGGACAACCAGGACTCCGCCTTGGAACACCAGGAATGGACATTCCCCCCCCCCCTCCCCCAGACGGACATCCAGGACCCTTCCCCTCGAGCAAAGCGACCTTCACCGAACTGCCCTAACCAATTTGACCTTAACGGCGCCAGACAGTAGGTCGATACAGCTATCTCTACACACACTTGTGCCTCCAGTGTGGAGTACAAGAACTAAGCAGCACCACCGTTAGATTATCCTCAGTGCAAGGTGTGAAAGAACACGAAACCAACCAGTCAACGTCTGAGACGGAAAACACATCATCGTCACCAGTTAAATTGATATCTTCACAGTTGTGCAGGAAGCGAGAGAATCTGAGGGCACAGGATCGAATCTCTTCCTCGCCAGTATTTTCTGTCCCTCCACTAGACCGTAAGTCTGGGTGCTAGTCATTCGGATTAGACAATAAGCCCGAGGTCCCGTGTGTAGCATGCACTTGACGCACGTAAAAACAAACAGAAAACCCATTGTTCATACCCACGGTATGTTCCCTGGCCTGGATTTAGTGTCAAAGTGCAAAGTAAATAAAAGTTCGTTACCAGAATAATGCGTTAGCTTCTCTACCTCTTGAGTATTTCTCCAATATTAAATACAGTGACGACCACTACTTCTAGGCCCCCCCCCCCGCTCCACCCCCCGCCCCATGCCCTCATCATACCCCTGACACAGGTACTATTGCTGTTCATAAATGCTGATGACAATAATAAAAGAGCATAACTTCTCACCTTGAATGTGTGAATTAGTTCGTACTGGGGTGACACGTGTGCTGCAGGAATATGACCAAAAAAAAAAAAAAAAAAAAAATCCTAAGTATGTTTTGTAAATACAATTACTCAGCCATTGCTTTATTTATTTATTTCTAACAATTTAATTTATTTTATTTTATTTTATTTCGTTTAATTCGGTCCATTCATTATCGTAGAGACTTCGTTGAGAAGAAATGTGTTGGGGCATGGACTCATGTTAGTATCTGTAAAATTACCAGGAAAATGTTGTTGAAGAGTCAGCCAACACCTTTTGGTTGATAGTTTGTATTTGTTTTGAGTTATTGCTTGAAACGAACAAAGCAGCAGTGGCCGACCCAGGAGAAGAATGATGTATGAGTATGACATCGTAGCGAGCTATATGGAGATGTGTGGAAATGTCAAGCGCTTTTTTTTCCCCAGCGACGTTGCCTGGAGAGACTTTGTTCCACTGGCACGGACACACTGAGATATCTTAGGAGATATCGACTGAAGCGAGCAATGGTACTGAACAGATGCAGAAGAAAAATAGTTGATGAAGAAACCAACAAACCGGAGTAAATTGATAATTCAAATAATCCCAACAATTATTAAGATGTTAATTAGTTTCTTTTGAAAGTCAATCGTTCAAAACCTTTTGTGAAGTGACTATATTTCAGTAAAATTCTCTCTCTCTCTCTCTGTCTCTCTTCAACTATCACAATACCTCCTCCCACACCCACCTCCCAGTTCCCTGGTTTTGAATTGTGGTCCAAAGTTCAATAAAACATTTTTGTTCGTTTGTTCGTTCCTTCGTTCGTTCATTATCTCTTCCCTACCCCACCTCTCTCTCTCTCTCTCGGTATCTGAAATCAATACTACATGTACCGTTATAAATATTACTTTGTTATGATCGGTTATGTCCGTTGTATAAGTTAAAAAACAATGTTGAGGATGAGATTCACTTTTGTTGTGAAATGCATGTATCCTGTTTTGTGCGATCATCAGGTACAGTTACCCTCCCCCCACCTCACCATCCCCCCACCCCTAAAAAAGAAAGAAAAAT
>NC_134897.1:40172631-40297631 GCF_041734735.1 Babylonia areolata
GTGATTGTTGCTCCTCTCTACCACAAAGAAAACAACAGAGGTTCATTATTCATCAGTTCTATCTCTCTCTCTCACCCACCCACACACACACACACACACACACACACACACACACACACCACACATTTTTGCATACACATAACATTCTTGCATACCCATAAATACCTCATGTCTTGCCCCAAAGTCTCAAAGTGAAAAACAATTATGGAATCATATAACGGAAGAGAGAGTGAGAGGGGGGGGGGAGGTGGGGGTAGGAGGGGGGGGGGGGCTGGGGTGAGAGGGGGGAGGGGGAGGCTGAGGAGGGGGGGGATCAAATGTGTATACAAAATTGAATGTGAACGCAAATACTAATGCTGATGACTATTTTTATCTGAAGGGCTACACTCGAAGAGGAAAGTACAGGTACATCCTGAACTGTAAATGCCGTCCATTATGGTTACTTGTTTACTTAGGACTTCGTTTTCTGATGGAAGAAGCATGATCATTTTGTACAAGCATGGAAGACAAACGAATTTGATAAGTATGAATTGTTGTCTAAGTTTCAATAACCTCGAGCACGCAAATATCAAATACATTCTATTGGAGTATTTTGCATCACGTAAATCTGCACTCATCGCGTTACCAACCTCCAATGCCACATTCCTTTCACTCATGGATTTGTTTCTGTGTTTGCTTTCACCTTCTGTTTTATTTTCAATCATGTTGTAATCGATATGTTGACAAACTTCCAAAAGTTTATAATTCTTCTGCAAGACTGGTATTCCAAATCTTCAGGTACGACAAATGCTGGTACATGTTTACACACAATCATTTTCGTCCCCTCTTCATTGCACATATTAGTTCCTCATGAAAACACGCACTGAAGACTAGGCGACTTTTCAACAGTCTGTAAGCCCCTCGTTTTCTACACCTTGTCTGACATCTGACTCACACATTTTGTACAATCCACAAGTCTGAACAAAAATGTATGCACCACATTCATGTTTTTTTTCATAGCTCTTTCAATATCGAACTGACTCCCGAATGAAAAATAAATACCCCTCCCACACACACACACTCCCTCTTCCCCCCCTTCCACCCACAAAAAACAAAAACAAAACACACACACACACACACACACACACACACACACACACACACACACACACACACACACACACACACACACACACACACACACAAATGAAACAAAAACAACACGTCCTCCCCAAACGAAATCGGCATGCTGTGTACTTCATCATTTACATAATTCTTAAAACAAACCAGCGAAAGCTGTATCACCGTTTGTTTCTATGATATCTGTTATGATTTTATATGTAAATGTAACATGAGAATGAGTGTGTGCCACCATCACCACCAGCAACAGTAACAACTATAACAAGAATGACGACACTCCTCCTCCTACTGCTACTACCACCACCACCAACAACAACAGCAATGCATTAGTAGAAGTAGTAGTAGTAGTAGTGGTAGTAGTAGTACTAGTGGTCGTAGTGATGATATTGTTGATATTGATGACAAAGCATTAGTAGCAGCAGCAGCAGCAGCAGCAGCAGCAGCAGCAATAGTAGTAGTAGTGATGATGATATTGTTGCAATGTTAGCAATATCATGTTATCATTTCAATGTTTACAATTTACCGTATTATAATTGTGCGTGGCAATGGACTGCTCTCGTTTCAGAAATTTTTGATTGATGAAGAAGACAGCTTGATAGCGCAACTGACGGAATGAAGCGTGGAAATTGTAGACAATTACGCCACTGCCCCATTGCCAGGTGTTGATATACCTAGAAATGAAAATATGAAAATATTGATATCAATTATGGCATTGATATCAACCGTTGTTAACAATGGTAACAATGATAATGATGATGATGATGATGTTGTTGTTGTTGTTGATGATGATGATGATGATGATGATGATGATAACATAATTTTCTATGGCGCGATATCCAGTAACAATGCTGCTCAAAGCGCTTTACATCATCAAGTTGAATATCAACATGCCTCCATCATAAGACAGTGACAGAAGTGTCTTACATGTTTTGTATGTAGACATCTTCCAAAGTGTTCATAGAATCCATAAACGCGTGCATGTCAATCCAAAAAGCACCTGCATTTTTAACGAAATATTCAAGCGTTGAAATAGTGCTGCTCCACTGTTGGATAGAATCAAAACTGGCCAACGAACCGCCCTGTTTTTCACACTCTTGTTTTACATTTGTTTTGATACGTGTGTGTTGTGATTTTGTTGTGAAAAAGAAGCAAGCTCCGTCAACTGTAATCTGCAGTGAACATAAACCAGAGGACAAATTAAATTATATTAAAAAGAAGAACAGAGAGGTGTATAAATAATCCATTTCTGATATGAATTAAATCATACAAAGGGCCATTTTCTCGCACAAAACAGCATGCGATCTAAATCACATCTTTTCAACAGAAAAACACTGATTTGTCAATCACGACGACCACTGAGTTCTCATAACTCATATTTTCAACTTTGAACAAAGATCAAAGCCTTCATGGCTCACGTATCAGTTATTTTCTTGTTATCCAACAACAACAAAATTGAAAACGCCGGGGATGGAGGAAAGAAGGGGTGTGGGTGGAATTCAAGCAGCACACCTCCCATCGTTGTTGAGACTCCTGACGACTTCTTCAAACTGGGCATGGACAGCGTGGATTATGTGAAGCTTGGGCTGGGTCACTTGGTGGCTGCTGAACTATCGGGTGAGACTGGGAGGCTTGGTTAAGGTGCCAAGGCATGACAATGATACTTCTGGCTTATGTACAGACACTTTCTCATTAGCTGATATTGGTGGATTCTCCAACTGTCCCAGCACCCTCCATTAAGACATAGCAAGTTTTCCTTTTGTCCCCCCGTTCCATCTGATGTCTTTGTTCATGTTGATGAATCTTGTGATAATGAGGACATAGACTGTGTTAGTAATGTTTGTCTTGCTCCAGAAAACAAAACTGCAATTAATTATGAAAGGATGAATATAGAATATTAAATATTTTTGGTGAGAACAATTTTAGTTTAATAAGTACTACAAAAAGTGAAATGACAAAAATTAAGATTAGTAATAAAGTGAAAGCCTTTCAACATGATGGTGCTTTTGATCCACACAGTGAACTTATGCAAATGATGTAATTAGTAATGAAAAAGAGCAATTTCTTACTACTCACAGTGATAACAGTGCTTTTCAGGGTTCATGTTCAGACGTCTATATCATTGGTGACATGACATATCAACAGGATGATGTTTTTGTTCCACGTAGTGCATTGCTTGATGCAGATGTTTCAATAATAATGAAAAAGTCCAGTCTCTTAATGACAACAGTGCTTTTCATGGCTCATGTTCAAATGCCTGTATGATTGGTGATACAATCCATAATGCTGCTACAGCCTGTTATTTTGCGTGCACTTACACAGATATTACAAATAACACTGGAGATATTGAAAATGAATGTACTACTATTCCCACGTACAATAATAATGCTAGAGATATGGAGCATCATCATGCTACATCCTCTTCTAATGTTGCATGTTCTGATGGTTATATTGCTGGTGATATGGAAAATGAGCGTGCTTCTAGTCCGTGCGCTGCAAGAACTATTGGTGTTGATACTATTGATGACAAAGAACATGAATATGTTGATGATCCTTGTACTTTCACATGTGTTGCTACGGTTACAAATTGTGATGTAAATGATTGTGTTAACAATGCTGGTCATATTACATGTACTTGTGTTGTTAATAGCAGTAATGAAGGAAAAGATCATTTCTATTATGCTTTTGATACTGCTTATGGTGAAACTGGTTTTAGTGGGGATAAAGATAGAGATTGTATTTGTCATAGTGATGAAGTGGGACATATTGTGTCATTAACGCTTACCACACTACATGCACTAATTCTGTTTTCTGTGGTGATAAGGAGAGAGAATGTGTTAGTAATGTTTGTCTTTCTTCAAGTGCAGATGTTGATAATTATTAGTGGCGACAAAGGGAATGATCATGATGTTGTGCTGATGCTTATATTTGTGGTGATAAGGAGAAAAACCATGTAGTTCCTGATATAAACCAATCTGATAGTTGTAGTAGACCACCAGATGATGTAAATGAATCTCTTTCATTTCTTGCTTTAAATGCATGTGGGTTGAAATTTAAATTGAGTATGTTCTGGTGATCGACAGATTAGTAAGCACCATATATGTAAAGATGCAAGTGTTGTTGACTACTTTGTTGCATCAAATAATCTATTTCTTAATATTGATTACTTTTGCGTACATGATTTCTGTGAACTTTACTCAGATGTTCACTGCCCTGTCTCGATGAGATTACATATTCGACTCTCTGTGGATGTACAGGTTGAAAATGAGTTGACTGTAGTAAAAAAAAGATAATAGAAAATTATCTTAGTAATATACCTTGTCGACCTAAATGGTACGAAGATAGTAAACAAAAGTACATAAATGACCTTGATGGAAACACGATAGACAACAAAAACAATGCTTTAATGCAGATGCTTTCTACCACAACTTCAATTAATGACCAGAATATGCAAGATCAAAGTAATTCATTTGGATCCAAAATTACTAATATCATGAAAAATGCAGCAGACACAACAGGATTATTCAAAAAGAATAAACCGGGAAAAAGGAAACAACGAAAGAATGAAAACTTTCCATGGTATGATACTGACTGTGGAAAAAAACGAAAAGAGTTTCTTAGAGCAAAGAATAGATTTGAAAGATGTAGAAGTGCAGAAGGAAAATGAAATAAATCTAAATTGAGTAAAAGCTTTAAACAACAGTTATGAAGAGGAAGTGCTTTCACAATTAAAACGAGTGAAACCAAACAAAGCACCTGGTCCTGATATGATCCGATCAAATACACTGAAATACTGTGCAGCTCAGCTCTTTCGGTGTGATAGTCGACAATAAGCTGTCTTGGAATGAAAACTCAACTGCACTCATTAAAAAGAGCAACAGTCGCATGTACTGTCTTAGAAAAATGAAATCTTTTAATGTATGCAAGCAGATGCTCCAAATGTTTTACACATCTGTTGTCTGTAGTGTTTTAACATACGGAGCCGTGTGCTGGGGGGGGGGGAAACCTGACCAAACATGACAAAGACAGGTTGGAAAAAGTCATTAGGAAAGCGGGTGGGGTGGTGGGTATAAGACAAGACACCTTTAGCGACATGCACAATAGAAAACTGACTGACAGACTAATAACAATTTTGACCGACGTAAGACACCCACTACATGATGACATTAATAGCAGAAGGTCAGACATAAGTGGTAGGTTTAGAGCTCCACGCGCAAGAACATCTCGATACATTAATTCATTTATTCCTACAGCCATTCGCGCACACAATCAAAACATCCAATACACTAAGTGAACCCTCCCACCCCCCAAGCCCCCTCGCCACAGCAACACCTGAACTTCACCAGCAGACGAGTGTATGGGAGCAGACATTATGCGTGCATGTGGGACTGAGCGGGTGAGCACGGGCAAGCAAGCATTTTTTTGTGTGTGTGATCGGAAGTGATTTTTGAATATTTTCTTATTTTACTTGGATTTCATGTATCTTAATGTTAATGTTCTAATCTTATTGGCGTGACATATGTTATGTGCATGCATACGTTGGTTGTGTGTGTGTGTGAGTGTGTGTGTGTGTGTGTGTGTGTGTGTGTGCATTTTACTTATATATACGATTTATTCCCTTGATGTTTTTATTTATGTATTGTTGTACAATACCTTATGGTCTTAACGTGTGTGTGTGTGTGTGTGTGTGTGTGTGCATGTGTGTGTATGTGTGTGTGGGTGTGTGTGCGTGCGTGCGCGCATGTCATTTTTGGTAATCTTATACCCTTTTTTTGTTGGATGTTTTCATTTGTTAATGTTGTTGTGCAATACCCTATTGTCTTAACATGAGTATGTGTGTGGGGTGGGTGGGGGGGTTAGTATATCGTCAGCTATTGGGAATTCTTATTTGACTAGTTTTAATCTCTTCTTATGTTGCGCATGATTTTATGCCAGTGTTTACAATGAGCCTGTGATTGCACAACTTAATTTCCATGTGGATTAATAAAGTGTTTTTGATTTGATTGATTGATTTGATGATTGTCATTTAGAAAATATAAAAAAATCATTCATTAAGAAAGTAAAAGGCATGAAAAGCAAGGATCGAGGTTTTTGGAAGTTGTTGAATGGCACAGAACAGAAGAAAAAAGAAATACACAATGTGATAACTTGTGCAACTTTTTATAATTACTTTAAAGATTTAGGTACAGTTCAAACTGATGCACAGACTGACGCTCCACAGGATAATGATAATGTTAAAACTAATCAGATCTTTGACGTGCCATTTACTGTAGAGGAAGTAAAGACTGCAATTCAAAAGCTGAAAAATAATAAAGCATGCAGAATTGAGCAAATTACAAATGAATTATTTAAAGCTGCTTCAGAGAATCTTGTATTGCTGATTACATTTTTTTCAGTTTAGTTATACATTATAATAAGGTACCTGAAGAATGGACGGTAGCCATAGTAAAACCGCTTTATAAACAGAAAGGAAGCAAAGACTCTCCAGCAAACTATAAAGGTATATATTTTTGTTAAGTTATTTCGGTAATACTAGTGTGGCTAATATCAGACTTTGCTCATACTTGAATGATAATGGTACCAATGGAGAAGAACAAGCTGGTTTTAGGGCAGGCTACTCGGTTACAGACCATATATTCACTTTACACTCTATAATAAACTTCTTTCTTGCCAGGAAAAAGCCACTGTATTACGCTTTCATAGACTATGAGAAAGCTTTCAATTTGGTGGATAGATCTTTTTTGTGGCTCAAAATGGTTAATGAAAATGTTACTGGAAATTTATTATGTGTTATACAGGATTTGTACAGCAAAGCTAAATCTCAGGTAGAATGGAATCAAGAATTATCTGATTATTTTTCATGTAGAACTGGTGTGAGACAAAGGGAAAATTTATCGCCGTAATTGTTTGCATTGTTTTTGAACAATTTGAAATTGTTTATTGGTGAAAATGTGATTGGTTTGGTTTCTGTAAAAAGGCTGCCACTGATATTGATCTTGATGACTCTCATGTTGATATTCTTTTAAAATATTCATATTGTGGTATGCTGACGATACTGTCGATTTAGCAGAAACTCCAGATGCACTACAGAATGCCCTAAACAAGATGCAAGATTACTGTAAAACCTGGAAGCTAAAAGTTAATGCTTCGAAAACAAAAGTGATGGTTTTCTTGAGAGGAAAAATAAGAAATTTAGCAAAATTTACTTATAATGATGTTAAGTTAGATGTTTTTGACTTTCAGTATCTGGGTATGAAAATTAATTATAATGGAAGTTTTAAACCTGCACAAAAATATGTATATACTCTAAAAGTTAATGCTTCGAAAACAAAAGTGATGGTTTTCTTGAGAGGAAAAATAAGAAATTTAGCAGAATAGATCTTTTTTGTGGCTCAAAATGGTTAATGAAAATGTTATTGGACATTTATTATGTGTTATACAGGATTTGTACAGCAAAGCTAAATCTCAGGTACAATGGAATCAAGATGTAGTTAGATGTTTTTGACTTTCAGTATCTGGGTATGAAAATTAATTATGATGGAAGTTTTAAACCTGCACAAAAATATGTATATACTTGGGCATCTAGAGCCATGTTTTTCTCTTATTATGAAAATGAAGAAACTTATGTTGCCTATTCATATTCAGTTTGATCTTTTTGATCGCATTGTAGTTCATATTCTTTTATGTGGATCGGAAGTGTGGTATCCACAAATGTGTGATCTTGCTACAAAATTGCAGCTGCTATTCTATAAAATAATACTTAAGCTAAATAAATCCACTCCTTCGCAAATGATTTTTGGTGAACTTGGTCAGTTCCCATTACAAGTCTAAGCAAAACAACAAATGCTGAAATTTTGGTTCCGTTTAACAGACCCTGTTAATGAAAATAAGTTTTCTAGTAATGTGTACTAGTTTATGCTTAAGTTAAAAGAAAAGGCTGGGTACTCTTTCACATACTTGGACGCTGTTGAAAGAGAATTAAATGCTCTTGGGTTTAGTGGCCTTTGGATAAATCAGTGGGACGTTGCACGATATTCCCCATATAGGTCTGGGGCATTAATTAAACAAATGATTCAAGATCAATACACACAGAAATGGCATAAAGAAATCAATCAGAACGAATTATTGTACAATTACGTATGTATGATAATATGTTTCAATTCGAAAAAATACTTGGTTGCTTTGCCTTTTGATATTGTACAGTTTCTGTTAAAATTTAGACTTTTGAACCACAAGCTACCAGTTCAAAAAGGGCGATTCTTAAGAACTGAACGAAATGAAAGAAAGTGCAACAAATGCGATTGTAACGAACTTGGATAATAATCTCATTATCTGTTTTTGTGCCCAATGTTTGGTTAAAGTCATAAAACATTATTAAAACCCTTCTTCTATGTACGTCCAAATGCCTTAACGTATCAAACGTTGATGTCCCCTAAAAAGAAAGATGTTTTGTTCAAATTTGTTAGATTCATTAAAACTATATTACCTGAATTCTGATTGTAACTGTTACCTCACACATACATGTATATTCAAATGAGAGTATAATTATATCATAAATGAATACTTGATTTGTTTGCGTATGTACTTGGATATGATTTCTTGCAGACTTAAGCATTGTGGCCCTGTACAATTTGGCATATCATTTATTAAAAAAATGTTTTATTTCATTTTGGTTTCATTTGTTGGTTCAATCTTATTTTCAGTGTGAATATGTTTTGAAATAACTGATTGCATGAATGAGTTTGTAAAAAGGACTGATTGTTTGTTCATTGTCTTTCTTCTTTTTTTTTCTCTCTCTCTATCTTTTTTGGTGCCTGCGCTGCTCTTTGCATTTTTTCCGTAATGGTATGATTGTATGTCTTTTTAAATCAGTGTGCCCCTGTGGGTTTTTTCTGAATTATGTTTCACTGTTCACCTGTCATCTCGACCATTACGATTTTTCGGAGAAAAATTAAGAAAATCATTAAACATATTTTTGGGTGTAATGTACACGCTAATCACCCAGGACAAGTCCACCTTTTTCGGCAACATCGTGATCGGCGGATCGGATGCGTTATGTCGCTCAAAAGAGCGTGCAGACTGAAGTCCCTTCACCACCTGCCTCTGATCAAGGAATCGGAATCAGAAGCATAAGCAGCATTGGTTTGAAATTGTGCACCTTGTGTATGAAGAAAGTTTGCTCTCCTAGCCTCATCATGTTTTTTCGTGTGTTTTATTATATCTCGGTTATTTTTTTATTTCGGTGGTAAAGGAGACTTTGCTATCCCTTCAAGCACAAAGGAACACATGGTACATCTCTAGATCTGCATGAACCAGTCGAGGCCTACAATGAGCTGAAAGAAAGGATTGATTTAATTATTTTTTTCATTCCAGTTTATTCAGTGTCCACTTTAGATTATTTATGTGCAGTAAACACGTCGATGGAGTAGTTAGTATTACTGTATGTGTTCTGTCCAGAATTTTTATTTCTTTCCTTTTAATTGTGAACAAGAAAAACGAGGTCATGTCTTCGAATACAACCTACTGCTAGCAGGCCTGACTCTGTGGGAAGCGACTTTTAGAATTTTCGTATTTTGGAACAAACACTGACGAAATAAACCAATATAAATAAATCGAAAAAAAACCACAAAAAAACAAAAACAAACCCGGCTTAATTCGGGAAACTTACAACCTCTTATTGGTATGACTGTGAAGATTTTTGTTCATACTATGTTTAAGTCAAATTTGGTAATGACAGACAAAGATTTTCCAGAGAAAATGGCAATGTTAAAGTTTACCACGGACACACAACCGAACACCGGGTTAAAACATAGACTCGCTTTGTTGACACAAGAGTCAAAAATGACTGTGGAACCATTTTGGGATTCTGTGTGGTTTTTTATGCCTTTTGCAGAAGAACACTGTCATTATGAAAATATGTGGAAAGAACTAATCATTTCATAATCATTAAAGGCAAATTTTGTGTTGACATAGTGTTTTCAGGGAAAACAATTAAAGAAAATATTTATCACACACACACACACACACACACACACACACACACACACACACACACACACACACACACACAATGTTATTACATAGAATCACATTGTTTACACGCATGAGCCAAAAATGAGATTTTCGTGTGAATCTGGAGCAGAATGTCACCTGAAATCCGACCACTATGTGTCAGTTCCCTCAGCAGCAAAGTTCATCTTGTTTTGATAAATACCTTAAAAGATCAAGAGAGCACTAAGTGTGTGCACATTTACCCTGATTAACTTAATTGCAGGCTTGAAGGGGTCATATGTAAGAGACAATAAAAGAATGAATAATTCAATTCCACTGGATGAAATTGTAATGATCTCTTCAATCATTGACAAGATGTAATACTAAAACATTTATGACCACAGAGAATATTTCAGGGTTATATACACATTTCTTCACTCCAACATAGCAGTAAAATATGTGTTTACATAATCAAAAACTTAAGGTTACGTATACTTTACGGTTGGAAGAAAATGGTTTCTGTATTAGCGCTAATCATGATTTTCGCCCTTCGGATTCGAAAATGACCATGGCTTCAAAAATCATATGGAAGATCGGTGGCTGTGGATCTGGAAGTGACTAATGTGGCCAGTCCGGGCCCTGAAGGCTCGCCCACATGTGGGACACAAGTGAGTGGATACTGTCGTGGCAGTGGATGCTGCTCGGGCCTTGCTTTCGTTGCGCTTCGGTGATGCGCCTGGCTTCAGCTGCACGGGCTCCTGTGGTGATCTTGCTGCGCCAAGCTGGACGGTGCAGAGCAAACGTCTCCCACGTGTTGATGTCGATGCCCAGGTCTTTGAAGGACGCGTTGAGGCAGTCTTTGTAGCGTTTCTTTTGCCCTCCAACTGAGCGCTTGCCCTGACACAGTTCACCGTACAGCAGCTGCTCAGGCAATTGACTGTCTGGCATTCTGACATGTCCAGCCCACCTTGTTTGGGCTTTCTGCAGGAGGGTGTAGACGCTGCAGAGGCCAGCTCGTTCCAGGACTTCCGTGTCGGGGACTTTGTCCTGCCACCTGATGTGACGGAGTCTGCGGAGACAGCTCAGGTGGAAGCGATTGAGCTGTTTGGCATGTCTGCTGTAGACAGTCCAGGTCTCATAAAGGAGGGAGGTAAGGACCACTGCACAGTAGACCTTCAGCTTGGTGGTAGCACTGAATCCTCTCCTCTCCCAGACGTTCTCATGGAGTTTCCCAAAGGCGACGCTGGCTTTGGCGATTCTGTTGTTAAAAGCCTTCAGGCGCCTGAGGTTGAACAATCTCCCGTCAGTCCTGTGCCTGACGTGGATTCCTTCTTCGCAGTCACAGAAGGCATGTCAGCATGGCAGAGAATACCATACTGAACAGAGTCGGGAGGAGGGGGAGGGCGGAGGAGGAGGGGGGAGGTGGCACAGTTGCATATCTGTTTTCAAAATATCCTTGATGTTCGCCAGTATATTTTCCGTATCCCATACTTCCAATCGATTATTCGTAATGGAACAGAAAAGTCTGCCACCCAGATCACCACTAAGGGTTGTAGGTCTGCCTCTATAATCATTGAATTAGAGAGAGAGAGAGAGAGAGAGAGAGAGAGAGAGAGAGAGAGAGAGAGACAAGACAAGACAAGACAAGACAAATTCTTTATTATCGAGGATAATAGATAAGCACTTTTTTCATCCAGTCCCCGCCCTGAAACAGGGTCTACACTACACAAAACTACATTATATATGTCATTGCATCCACTACACAATGCTACTTAAAGTCATAGAATGCGAATACTATACTACATAAAGGCATAAGCATGATAAAAATAACACACACACACACACACACACACACACACACACACACACACACAACACACACGCACACACAGAGGCACAAGCATGGTATTAATAATCGACATATAAAAAAAACAAACACAACCAACAGAACACACACATACACACACACAACACACACACACACACACACACACACACACACACTCTCTCTCTCTCTCGCACACGCACACTTACACACACATAAGCATACATTGTGTATGTTAAAAATACTATACTAATGTGAATATAAAACAGTAAGTCTAACAAAAATACACATAGCAATAACAGGGAGGAGGGGGGGGGGGGTGCTCATTGGCCAAATGAAGCGTAATTCAAACATACAAAATAGTATGAGAATAAAAATGTCACAGGTGAACAAGAGAGAGAGAGAGACAGACAGACAGACAGACAGACAGAGAGACAGACAGACAGACAGACTGACAGACAGACAGACAGAGGGAGGAAGAGAGAGAGAGATAACTCGAACTCGAACATTTTAATGACTAGGCCATTTGCCTGTGTCAAGGGGGTGGGGGTAGGGGGATCGGGAGGTAGGGAATACAAGGACAATTATACAGGCAGTCTGAAATACAAGTCATCACCGTGAAACATACATGTTTGCTTAAATTCAAAAGAGGGTTTAAGAAATTCATGGAAAGTACAGATCATTTCATTCACATTTGAATCAGCAACATACATTGGAACGCGTGCGCGCGCGCCTACGCACACACATACACCGCATGGACATCAACATCATGTCATTTGTCTTAAACATGATTTCAAATTGGCAATGGCAACAATATACTTTTAAACAACTATCACGCCAAACACACACACACACACACACACACACACACACACACACACACACACACACAGTGCCTGTGGTCAGAAAAAATGTCAAAATTATTTATATGTGTTCAAACATTTTGCGTCAGCTCCTTTCTGAGAGCAAACGATTTAGACAGAAATAAAGCGAGTGGCAAACTTAATCTTGAATCGGAAAGAAGCAAATTTAATTTGAACGCGTTTGGACGGACGTAGTATTTTTTTGGAATGTACAATTCACGTATGGGTTTATACTGGGCACACACCAAGATAAAATGTAATTCAGATTCTTCTGTTCCAGGCCAAAATGGACAATTAACATTTTCTCTATTCTTTGAGTATCTTGAATGATGTGGTTTCAGCTGGGACACACCAAGTCTTATTCTTGTTAAATGTTTCCTTAAAACAGGGTTTCTGACTGTGTTTAGATATTTTGGAATGTCATGCAGTTGTCTGAACGAGGAATATAACTGAAATCTTTCTTTTGACAGAGAGAGAGAGAGAGAGAGAGAGAGAGACAGAGAGAGAGAGAGTTAATAAAACAATATCAGCTAATGAACAGATAACCTCATATTACATGGAACATGTGGTAGAGAACAGCAGGTCAGTAAGGAAGACAAAGTAACATGCATTGTATCATCTAATCAACACACACACACACACACACACACACACACACACACACATATATATATATATATAAGGACTATGCGCTTATCGGTACACATACATCAATACAACGAATTGACAATGGAGCAACTTGCAACTACTGCATGAATATAACTACATTTAATGGAAAGAAATGAAATAACCGAAGAAGCAAACAGAAGTAACATGCATTATAAACGAATGAAATATTATGAAATAATACTTCAATTCACACACATAAAAAACAGGGGTACAATATAATATGAGACACACACACACACACACACACACACACACACACACACACACACATACAGAGAGAGAGAGAGAGAGAGAGAGAGAGAGAGAAAATACTTTGTCTGTTCCACATTTTTCTGAATAGTAGAAGCACTGAGTTTCATCCTCAGCGTCCACACATTGATACTGTCTGTCACAGGGGAAGTGTCGGTACAGCTCAGGCCACTCAGACTTGGAGCAGTTCCACTGATCACCAACTTTCTGAGGTTTGCTCCGCTGGAAAGAGAACACAAGACAGGTTGCAAGGATGGACCATTGTTGCAGTAATGACATAGGCGTTGTTCCTGTGGTGCTTGCAACTTCATGTTCAAACCTGATTGGTAGATGCCATAGTTGCATACCTTTAATAATTGATTGTCCGCATGGGCCTCGAAAAATCTGGAGGTTTAAATGGCGGAGGAGAGTTCCGTTGCTGTTCAAAAAGATCACATGACGATCTGGTGGTGTTATGGTCACACAGCTCATATCGTATTGATGACTGGATTCAGGCACCTGTATGTAACCTGAAATATTGATAGAGTTAGAGAATGAGAGAGAGGTGATGGCAGGAGTGAGACTCAAATTCAGGCCAGGCTCGGCCACATGTGATTTAATCAAAGATCCCCAAATGAACAACGGACGACAGAGGGTGATTCACAGATGTTAATGTAACCTGTAGTGTCCAGACAAGTACAGCAATCCCTATCACTACCGAACTTCAGAAGTTAAGATGATACTCATAAACAGTATACACATGCCAGGCGTTCACCATCAATAGCAGATACCATTACTAAGAAAAATATTTAAGAACAAAATGGATATAATTTGAGATTCCTGCGTACAAGGTACAGGTATTATCATTATCTACCAGCTATTCCTTCCCCACAATTTTAGTCCTCCTTTTTTTTCTTGCCACCCGTCATGGGAAGTTATCAGATTGTATTTATTCCGTAGGGAATGAGAACACTATAGGATATACCGTTGAGGATAGTTTACTACATTGCCGACACATTCAAAAGCAATCGATACATGTCGGGTGAACAAATAGGACTCTCCCTCACCCAGGACTTGAATGGCTTCAAGTAGATCTTGGTTCCTCCCTGTCGCGTGCGACAGTGTAGTGTTGAAAAAAGAAAGGAAATTTTGGTCAACTTGACCCCTCGAATACGTCATGATTTTCGATGGTTTTTTTTTTTTTTTTTTTTTGTTTGTTTTGTTTTGTTTTTTCTTTTTCCCTTTCTTTCTTTCTTTATTTCTGTGCGTGCGTGCACGTGTGCGTGTGTACGCGCGCGTGAGTGTGTGTTCCTTCCCTCCCTCTAGTCAGCTCAGGTTGATGTTTTCTTTTTCTCGTGCATGCATATCTGCCGGTTGTTTAGCTCAGCTACAAGTTTGATAAGGACAACTCACACGGAATCTACCTCGACGGGTCAGATAACTGGGGAAGAACAGTGTGTTTTACAAACTTCGCGCCAACGGCAAAGAGTTTCACTTCAACTTGATTCTAAACACGGACCTGTTGTCCAATGACTTTGTGGTGGAGTACTGGGGCGGAAATGGAAGCGTGCATCGCAGCAAGGAATTGTGGGACTGGGATTATTCCGGAAGGAGCAAGGGGCCAACGGTCACCAATGTCCCACTAGCAACTGTGTGGGGCTGTTCCTGCTCCATTCATTTTGGAGTGAGGAAGTTTTTTGCCGATTCGGTTCGGGTTTGGGGCCTCCAGTGCCACTACGTTTCCTGGGTCCGTGTCCGACCAGGAGGTCTGGAACTACGTTCTAGTTCCAGGGATTTAATCTCCCTTTTTTTTTCTTTTTTTTTTCACGAGCTCTTGAGCTCCGAAGAGTGTTCCGACGAGTCCTGCACGTTCCCCGGGTGTTAAGGTCGTCTTGGACTCACGCAATCCACCTTCCCCAGCCTCCGCCGTTGTCCTGGGCACCCGCAGCCTTCCCTGTGCCTGTGAATTCCCTGAGACTGTCACAGGGGTGTCCCCGACGTTCATGAAGATCGCCGCTTTACATGTTCTGTTTACAGAAGGACTAGGACTCTCAGTGGTCGCCGGCATCGTGGGTTGTCTGTGGCAAGGACCCTTGTGTTCAGGACCAATGCGAGCCGTACATGGACGGTAGAGGATGAGTGTGCTTGTGTGAGAGCAGTGCACAAGAGGGCTGAGTGTGTGTGTTCGAGCGAATGTGATTTACTTATTTATTTTTCTCTCATTCCTACTTATGTGGCGATTCGTATTAGCGGGTTAGTAAGTTTGGGGAGTGGAGGGGGGGATTAAGGGAAATAGTTTAGGCTTCACTGCTGTTTCGGTTGTCAGTATATCTGTGTGAGTGAGTGAATAAAGTTTGATATTGTGTATAAATTCTTGGTGTTGGCTGCATTTAATTGAGGGTGCGAGGATCCGGAGACCCATTTTTCTTAATTTTTTTAAAAATTAGATTGCGCGGGGCCTGTCGAGTTGTAGGTGGGTCCTCAACCTCGACCGGTCACGTGACAATTTTTTGGGGGGTCGTCCGGGATCTTCCGCTTCCCGATCGCCGCTTTCACTAATTAGTTTGTATTATCCATGTTATTTTTTATTTATTTATTTTGTAACTAGCAATGTTTTGGTTTTTTTTATATGTGGGAAGCTAGAGTGGGAAGTTAACAGTACCCTTTTTTCCTCTCACTGGGGTTTAGGGTGTCTATTCCACAGGGGGTACCCTGTATCTACACTGACTGCTCCTCATAAGCTGTTTTTGAAGAACACAAGGGGTGGTAGCTATTCGTAGCGGTGCCCCAGCATTTCCGTGTTTAACTTCTTCATAATCCCCTGGTTTTGTTTGTGCATAGTGTCAGGGTCAGTTACGATGGCTTCCAAGTATGTCATGGGAAAAGATCCATCCCAAGGACCGGTTACAAGGTCAGCCGCGGCCTCAGGCAAGAAAGAAGTGGTCGTTGTCGGGAAGGGTTCTCCCTTTCTGAAAACTCTGGGCCCTGGCTCGGGAATTTCTCGGCAGTCCCCTAATTGGATCAAGGAGATGATGGGGACACAGTATAACACCCCTCCAGTCACTTCCACGGTGGTTAGGACAAATGTCACCACTCTTGGGGGAGCCTTTACAGGCCCAAGGTTCCCCAGTCCTTCCCAGGTACGTTCTCAGATAACTACCTCAGGCACTGGGTACGTCACTGGCACTCCTGGGGTTATGAGCACTCCATGGTGGGGGGCGACGTTACATCCCTCATTCTGTATTTGGAGAGAAAGGAGGAGATGCGTCGACAGGATGAGGAGAGGAAAGAAGAGATGCGTCGACAGGAGGAGAAAGAGCGTCGACAGGAGGAGATGGAGCTCCGGCAGTTAGAGCGAGAGAGATTTGAGCTTTTGGCTCAAAGCCTTGCTCAGCGGCCTAGCCGAGAGGAGTCCCCGGCAGCGGGACTGCCCACTTTCGCCCCTCCAAGGCTGACTCTTCCTGAGTTGCGCCCATGCGACGATGTCGACGATTTTCTGGATCATTTCGAAGCAATCGCTGACTCCTATAACATGGCAGAAGAGACTCGATCGCTTTACTTGATTAGTTCCTTGACAGGAAAGGCCCGGGAGGCATTTAACAACTTACCTCCGGAGAGTTCGTATACTGAACTGAAAGCGGCGCTTCACCGTCAGTTCAGGATATCCCCTGAAGCTTACCGTAAAAAGTTTAGGGAGATACGCAAAGCCGGAAGTGAGTCCTTCATCCAGTTTGGGATTCGTCTTAAGCGCACGCTCGAGCACTGGGAAACCATGTCCGGAATGGCACTGAGGGACTTGATTCTCATTGAGCAGCTTCTCAGCACTGTGACAGACAACCTGGCTGTGTGTATGAGGGATGAAGGCCTTAGAACGTTCCAGGAAGTCATGGAGAGGGCCGAACGCTTTGCGGAAGCTAGAAGGGGAATCAGGGTCTTCAAGACCAGTGCAGGTTCTCTAGGTGGGGGAATCAAGTCTTCGCCCATGCCGAAGCGTGGGAACCTGAGCTATTCTCAGCATCCGTTGGCTGAGCAATCACCGCATTCAGTTGTTCCGCCACGTGGCAGCATGGCGTCTGCCCCTAAGTCGGCCACTGCACCGGGTAAGGGGGGCAATCAGTGTTTTTATTGTGGCGAGGTACAGGTTGCTACACCGTACTTTAAAGGAGCTGTGTGGGCTGTGGCACTCCGGAATCCTGCATATACACTGCTCATTGGTAACAACGTGCTTTTCGCAGACGGTACACGACAGGGGGTGTCGACACAGCTACCCAGGGAGTAGCGAAATGCTCCAGAGACAACAGCAAGGTCTGCAAGCGCCCAGGCTGTTCAAAAAGAGGTACACACATACATGACAGCAGCCGTCTTCTGGTAAGAAGAAGTGACGCTGTCATGTACATGTGAACACACTCATATTTTGTTATAACTGTCGAGCAGAACGGAAGGTACAAAATGCGTATGTGTGTACACATTCAAGATAGAAGTGTTTTAATGGGAAGCAAATGTTTTAAACTTACAAACTCCAGCATGCATGTACCGTTTTAATATTCATGTATCTTTCCAAAAATCAACAACAGCAACAACAACAACGAGCAAACACACACACATCATCAAGATATTTGCAACATTTTATCTGAAAACTTATGTATTTGTTTATCTAACAAAATCAAACATTTCTGAAAGATCTAGATGTAGACAGTTGATGCACTGTTACTTAATGTTTCTCATGAAACAAAAATACCAGTAGTTTGCAGATTTCATAATCAGCAGTCAACAGTTTCTTCTTCATTTTCGCAAGTATCGATTAGTGGGAAAATTATGGGTGTCATTTTAACTGGACTTTAGAGCTAGTACTCAAGCACACTTTAAAAATAGTGTCAGTGAAAGAAGAATGACCAGTAGAAAACACTTCCAAAATTTCCAGGACGCAATTAGCCTTTGCCCATTTTCCAACATGGTCCAGCTACTGATCCGCGACGTCACTGGCTGGGGATTGACTTCAGACTTGTGGACCTGGCCTTCTTCAGTGCCTCAGCATTTTGAAACCTTTATCTCACCAAGGTGTTCCCAGGCTAAGTTTTAGGCAACCAAGATGCAGATCGGTATTCTCGTCTGTTTGGAATAAACGAGAGTACAGGGCACACATGATATGCCTTCAGTTTAATGCTTTCTTTCAGATGTTTGTTTGCCAGTCTTTCTTAACTTTCCCGTGACGATATACGCACCTTTCCTCAATTTTCTTGCCTTGTCAGAAATTTAACTGTTTTTTCTGTGAGAGAACAGCTCTATGCTAGTGTGGTCTCCTACAGAACATCAATACACACGTTCAGCCTGTATGTTAATGCTGTTCTTGTGAGGTCCGTTGATCCGCTAAAGATCGTCAGATAAAACAGTTGCTTGCCATTGTTCTGACGTTCAAGCTTGCAATGCAAATTGTATTTATGTGCATGTAATACAGCCGACACAGCAGATATGCGCTACTATCCATGCATTCAGTGCTCAATGAATGTCTGAGGAGGGCAAACACGTGCTACCGTACAATTATATAATTCTTGAACATATCAAGGATCGTACTCATAGTGAATCGCATCACTGCTGAATACGTCATCTTTGACACCCAGCGTAGCTTGATGAAAATTAAATGAAGGACTGTCAACACAATTTTTGCTGTTCACGAGATCAAAGAGAAATACCAAGAACTCCGGTAGATCTTGTTCATAATTGTTGGAAACCATGATCTGATATTTTTATCTGCGTTTTAGAAGATGAGAAATTATTTTCCAACAAGCATAATCAAATACCTATACGATACTGTCACCCCCAGAAACACTAAATCACATCAACCACTGTAACTATTGGCAGAAGCACTTTTAAACACAACCATCATGTTTCTTCAGAGCCAGCCTCTTCACACTACACCACCATCAAAAATCATCATCATTATCATCGTGACTGTCATCACATCAGTATTATTTGTAAATCTGATTGGGCTGTTTACACATCTAATGTAATCAACAGGGGCAACAATGATAACATATTTGTAAATGCAGTGCACGCATACTGACATGTGATATGGATCAAATGTGTCGGTTATATTTGCGTCATCCTGAGAGAAAGAATCAACCAATGTTAAAAAATACTGCATTTGGCCAATACACATCTTGCACAGCTAACCAAGGAAATCTCATTGATCTGTGTTTGTGTATCTTACCTTTCTGTGTGTTAGATTAAAGGGAACGTGGAGCAGTATTCGTTGGGAGTTGTGTACGTGCATGTCGACCCAGTAAAACATGAGTTGTCAGTTTTCGTTGCCGGTCATGCTCTTCTGTCTTTCTCCCACTGTGTTTGTGTGTGTGTGTGTGTGTGTGTGTGTGTGTGTGTGTGATTAACTTTGGTTAGATACTCGTCTGTCTTATACAGCGTGTCAGTTTCATACATTAGACAGGAATAAGGAGGTGACTTCCATGTGCGCTTCACTCTGGGAGACAGGAGGAGGTGGAAAGTTCCCCAGACTGACCCAAGGGGACCTTTCTGTCATCGAAATAATCCCAAGTGGGTCGTTCCGGTAAACACGGGTCAAGTAGACCCGATTTTTAAAACACCAACTGGGACACAACAGTAAAAACAAAAAGCCGGTTGCATTCCAGCCACTATTATATATGGTACATTGGTTGATGTTACACATTGTCCGCTGGAAGAACGTGGGTTCGAGATGAATCGCATCAACACACAGTTGAGTGTGCTATGGACTCAAGTGGAAGATTCGGGCAGTTTTTGCTTCTGAAGTTCATTTAGGTAATCTGATCTCTCTTGTTGGTATTCTTGGAATAAGCCAAACTGTATCATTCATTTCGAAACTGACTGAATTTCTGCGACAGAATAACTAGTGCTAGATGATTTTCTTTCTCTTCCAGTAGTCTGTTTATCTCTTTTGATTTGACATTTAACAGGTAGTTTCGAATTTTCTAATATCAATTTTTTTCTTGTTTTCTTTTTTAGTGGCATGCTCAAAGTCCTTAAGAAACCATTTTCCTCCCACTTTCGAAAATGCAAGACTTTGCCTCAGTACTTAGTTAAATTATTGTAAGACAGTACATGATTTAGGAAACTAGTTAAGTTTTCTCCAAACTTCATCATCTCCATCGTCCGTATGTCCCACCAGTTTTATTTCACATTTCAACACGAATATACCACCATATCTATTTTATCATGATACCACTTGGGAATAATATTCCAAGTTTCTTCTATTGCATTGAACATTTCTCCTGTCCACTGTGTTTAAAAATCTACAACGTTTACAACGTTCACACATACTGGCCCATGATCTGCTTCAACTGCTTTTAACTTTTCTTTCAAAAGCTCTTTGATTACTGTCCTTTCTCTTCCAGATAAAATCGAAAATGAAGTATCGATCTTCTGTGGAACATTTTCCAGATATCAGAAAGCAAAGTAACGATTTTATTTAGAACAATTTTCCAGGTACCTGTAACCAGGATAACAAAGACTGGCTGACTTACTAAAACACATTTGTTTATGCTTTCGATTCTGCCTTTCTGATTCCCCATAAATTATCTTGCCGTCTTATCCCTTTGAGAACAAATTCCAAATATTTTTTTAATTTTATTTCATGAACTAATGTAAAACGGAAATCATGAAAGTTATTGCCCATTTTTAATGCTTCTCTTTTTGTTTACTTTAGAAAAAGAAACTATTGCAAATGTCTCTAATGTTGAAGGGTCTGGTAATGTTTTCTTTGTTATAAAAAAGATAAAGAGTAAAACACTGTAATCTAGTATCTTCCGCCAGTTGTTTCATTTTTACATTTATTTTCTTTGTATGGCTGGGTCAGCATTTTCATGACAGTTATTCTGCTGTTAATTATTGCTAGGAGTTCTAACGCAAAAACAAAATTTTAATTCAAGAGGGGAGAAGAGCCAACTTTGTCTAATCATCCCAGGAAGCTCGGATAACCATCCACCATACTTTGAGAACTGTTTGTCAAGACATGTATACACGTCTGGTTAAAGGTCTCATAGCTTTGTATGGCCTTGGGGGATATTCACAAATATTCCAATGAAGAAAATATATTTCAGGGGGTTTATATATATATATATATATATATATATATATATATAAATATAAATATATATATATATATAAAGACCAGAAAAAGTCACACTCCACCCCACTCTTCTTTCAGTTATCACTTTCCTGCCTCCCTTCACACGTCTCATGTTACGTTCATATTCACTCGACTCTGCACGCGCGGTTGCACGTTTCGTGCACTCGTTTCGTGAAAATGAGATGATGTGGTTACGTGATAACGACAGACTTTCCAAGACGACCCAACATGGAACAATGCAGGGGAAGATGATACGAGGCAGATAGTGAAAGAAGTGGGCAGAAAACATCTTTGAGTGGACAGAGAGGAGCTTTGCCGAAATCCAGGCCCTATCTCACGACCACCAGAAATGGTGATCTGTTCGACCAAACCAGGTTTCGGGACCAGTGACAGTGACAGTGACGTGGTCAAATGGTGCATGGTCTTCAGTTTGTCAAAAATCATACCTTGTGCAAGGTCCACAAAATTCTCTTAAGATTCGCTGCCTGTACATGGAATGTTATTTATGTCAATGTTATGTTTTGATCTAATTTCGATATCAACCACCTTCCTTTGTTTCCATTCGATCAATCTCACATTTCAAGCTTTCGTCCTCCTGCTCTTAACCAGAATGGTTCAATTTCAAATCAATTCCCGTTTTCAACTCTAGCAAAACCGACGTCCATTTTTTCACTTCCTCAGTCAATTGGTCAAACTAACAGTTCAAGCTATTCAATGCTGACATCATATCCTTCGGAATGGGGTCTGATAATGTTTCTGATGCAGAACCTGTTTTATTATCCTTGCTGTTTTATCCACCAAGCAGCCCTACCACTGCCATGATGAGTCCGCCGAATGTCATTAGTTTTCAGGTCCACACTGCCACACCAGCAGATCAAATTCCGTGGTAAAGGAGAGTGAGAAGCACCCATAATATAGTGACACCGACTGTACGCGTTCTGAATATGAACACGCGTGGCAGTTTTGGTCAATGCCCGTATCAGCGAATAGGAGGCAAAGACAGCAGGGAAGTGACCACACACGGTTCGGAATGTCAGAGATGATGATGACGACGACGACAATGATGATATGAATACTTATTTAGCGCCTATCCTCGGCCGGAGACCAAGCTCTTAGTGCTTTACAAACGCGGAGTCATTTGCACAACAGGCTGTCTACCTGGGTAGAGCCGACTGACGGCTGGCGTTGGACGCTCATCATTCGTTTCCTGACGGCATGGCTCCACAGTGTCACGAACCAAACACAAGGTGTTGGATTACTCCACTCCAGGACAAACCAGTCTTCGTTGGTGAAGCTCATTATAGTATTGTGTTGAAACACTTTTTGTCAGAACATCTTTCTGTGTGAAATTCAAGCTGCTTTCCCCGGGGAAAGCACGTCACCACTGTGCAGCGCCACACACTTTTTTCTGTCTGCTAAAATATCTATTTAACTGTCAAAGTGGATTTTCCTACATGATTATGCCAGGACATCCCTTTCGTTGCCGAGAGATTTTTACATGTGTGTTAAGTGCATGCTGCACATGAAGGCTCGGTTTACCGTCTAATCAGAATGACTAGCGTCCAGACTACCACTCAAGGCCCAGTTGCAGGGAATAATGATCTGACGAGTGTGGGATTCGATCCCGTGTCTTAGGTATCTAGCTTCCTTGGTGGATGCTACCGCTTGTCCACCACTCCACATGAATGACCGTTCTATTTTGCGTCACTCTGAGAACTTCCATCAACCCGCTCCCTGCCTCTTCGTTCCCTGAGAGAGAGCTACGAGAGAAAGAGAGAGAAGATAATTATTTGTGCGGTCCGAGCACTGCCTGAATAGTTCAGGCATTCTGTCTGTTAACTTGTTGCCGTAGCTAGTACGCAAAAAGCTAGCGGCTACAGCTATTACACAGAATGCCTACAAGCTTCATACGCAACTGTCAGTGGATCAAATTCTCTCTATTTCAAAACCGTTGCTAAGTTGTGTGAATATATCCTATTCCATGACTCTCTCCCACAAAGGTGTATACATAACGAGAAAAAATAAGTCTTGCAAATCGTTCGACAAAAAAGATGTCCTCAGCGAGATCGTATGGAAATATTATCGACTTTTTCTTCCATTGACAGTAAGTCTTACTGTGACAGAATTAGATTTAGATAATAAATCTAACACAATTCTCAGCAACAGTTTTGAACAGCAGACCAACCACTAAACATAAATGTAAATTTACCTCATTTTTCTCTTTCCTTCCCCCGACCCCCCACCCCACTCCCCCCCTTTTTTTTTCATTGTCACTGCCACTGGTCCCAAAACATGGCTTGGTCGTGGGGGTGTTGCACTGCTGAACGATTCACCACCATTCTCAATTTCTGGCTGTCGTGGGACGGGGCCTAAGGTTCAGCAAAGCTCCTCTCTGTCCACTCAGTATGCCCACTTCTTTCACCATCTGCCTCGTCTCCTTTCCCCTGCACTGTTCCTTTGAAGGATGGCCACACCACATTTTTCTTTTTTTCACTGTGGTCTGTAGGTCTTCACATCGACTGACGTGCTTTCTGGTTGTTTTCTTGACTTTTTCATTTGTTGTTATTTGTAGGAGATGCCAAGGAGTCGCTTGAGGCGTCTCATTTCTATTGTTTGGATCATTTTCTGAAGCTCTACTGTGAGAGTCCAACACTCGCATGCATAAAAAAAGAAAAAAAAAGAAAAAAAAAAAGAACCAGTGCATGCAGGAGCTTCAGCTTTGTTCTGAGGCTGATGTTCTTGTCCTTCCAGATGGGTTTCAGTCTTGCCATTGCCGTTGCAGTCTGCACAGCTCTACCTAAATTTTCGATCTTGGACCCTTCTTCACTGATGACACCTGGTACATAAACTGCTTCACTGTTTCCAGCTGTTGTGCACTGACATTAATCTTGGTCTTGATGGGGTCTTTGCTGATTGTCATGACTTTCGACTTCTCGGTGCTGATATTCATCCCGTACTTGGTTGATGTTTCGTCCAAGCAGCTCACCAGTTTGCTTGTTCCTCCTCACTGCCTGGTAGTTCACCAGTATCGTCAGCAAATCGGAGATTTGTGATGGTACGTCCTCCGATGTTGATAGTGCCAGAGTGTCCTTCCACAGCATCAGTCATTATATATTCCAGGAAGATCATGAAGAGTGTAGGAGATAGATGACAGCCTTGACAGACCCCAACTTCACGGACGGATTTATTCATCCCTGTATTTATCTATTAAACCTCTGTCTGTGCATGTTGTGTGTGTGTACGTGAGACAATGATAGAGAGAATGAATAGTGAATAAGGGCAACTGGTGTGTGGATAGAGAGAGAGAGGGGGTGGGGGGGAGAGAGAATGAGAGAGAGAAAGAGAGTGAAAGAGAGAGTTTATGTGTGTGCCTACATGCCTTCTTCGCTAGCGATATGAACATAAACTGTGAAGTAGGCACACATATCAAGGAATGGAAATCAGCAGAATCGAGTCATTTGGTTGAATCCTTTTTGCTTTTACCGCAGTTCCAAATTGATCAATGGATCTGTTCATTCCGGTTTGTCTATTGTTGTTAGGATTTTGCACGCCTCCTTCACTGGTCACATTGATGTGAACTGAATGGTAGGTACCCAAAAGATCAATGAATGGAAATCAGGTGCGTGGTCAAACCACCCCAGAAGATTTCTTCATACAAAATGATGACAATCTACATTTTGATCAAATGTTTTGGACTGAGAATCACTGCTCGTTGGTGTATCTTTTTTTGGTCTGACTAATACTGAGAAGACAAATTCTAACTCTATGTGTTCACGTTCCCTGGGCCAGAAAGTATCGACATCTCCTGGTTTGATCTCTCCTCGATGGGCGTTTCTTCCGAGGTATTCCTTTCCTTCTTGGGGAGGTGAAGTAATATCTCTAACTCTTGAGAAAAAAATGATAGCCATGATATCATTATCATGTTTTTTTCTCCGGAGTTATAATGATATAAAACTTCACTATGTTGACAATTCTTCTGTTGTAACATTGCTATTGAAGTCAAACGTAGGTGATGACGTACTTATAGACAATACGTCACAGACAAGACGCTCTCCTGATGAAGCCTGTGGCCGAAAATGTGAGAGCAGCAAAAGGAGGACAATTATTTTCTTTGTTGTTTTTGTTGTCCTCTTTCGAGAATCTACACTTGTGGAATGATTTTCATGGAGGGGTGCCAGCAAGTCCAGGATCTATCTTGTGTTATTTATATATTTATACATATATAGTGACGTGAGTGTGTGTGTGTGTGTGTGTGTGTGTGTGTGTGTGTGAAAATGTGTATGTACACATGAATACATGTATGTATAATGTGAGTATGTATGTGTGCAGATGATTTATCACAACACACACGCATCGCTACATATACGCACACTGCACGCACTCACGCGCGCGCGTGTGCTGTCAACTGTGTACAGTTGGCTAACACAACGTTTTGCTGGAAAGAGTGCACAGAGCGCGTCGTTGAATAAATCACTTCAACGAGACAAAGATTTTATCATGGCAAGTAGGCTAAATAAAAAAGTGATATATCTTTTCAATGTGGGACATGTGCCATAAAATATTCTGGAACATATTTTCCGCAAGTTTTTTTATGAATGTTTCAGGGAAAGGGTAATGGTAAAAGTAATCATAACTGAATAATTTTTGTGCGACAAAGATCTGGGTACTGCTATTCATCGAACAGGCGTTATCAGTCCATATAAAGTCTACATAACACTACAAGGACAGAAAATTGGTAAGTTTTTCAATATCAGCTGTGCATGCTAATCTTTGAAGGAACAAAATGAAAGTCACAGAAACAAATAAATGGGACAACTGGCCGGATAAAGTCGTCTTTCGGGGCCACTTTTCTTCGACTTCCCAACAGAAAACAACAACATATTTTGGAAACATTTCCCTGCTAGGCCGTCATGTTGTCAGAGAAACGTACGCTGGTAGAGATCACGCTGCAGAGATCCCGTCACTAATGAAGCAGTGGGAAACAGTCGGGCAAACCATCAGAGCCTATGAAGATCTAAAGACTGTGAAGAAATACAAAACTGAAGTGGTATGGGCAGTCTCACGATCTGCAGGACTTACAAAGACAACACTGCAAGGCACAGAGTGAAGAAGAAGAAGGAGAGGCAAACAGAAAAAGGAATGACAAGACAATATCCCTGAATGGACGGGCCTGAGACTGAGTGACGACCCCAGAAAGATGCAGAAAGAAGAAAAAAAGAGATAACCGGCTGATAAGTATTCAGTGACGATTCTTCGGTCCTCTGATTACGAAAAAAAAAAAGAGAAAAGAATTATAAGAAACCGAATCTGAAACAATAAAACAAAATTTTTTTCACTAACTGTACTTTAGAGAATGATCTGCAAAACATGAAAGAAAAAACAAATGTCTGATCATATCCTAATGGTACGCAATCATGCATATGTACTGCACAGAAAACAAAAATGCCATCAGCACTTCATATGATCTATAACAATCACTAACAATTGAAAAAAGTATCACATTAGTTTTGTATAAAAAAAGAGAAAGATTTAAAGCAATATCAGATGAGACTTAAGAAAGACTGTACAATAGCTCGTCTCTCTCTTCTTCTCTCACTCAGAGCGGGCAGCAATTTTGAAAAGATGCAGGCTTTAAGGCCACACATGAAAGAGTTGAGTGCAGAGATTTAAAGAAGCGAAAGAGGGAGCAAACAATGGCTGACATCGCTGTCATCTTATCCGTTACTGTGCAGCTATATCTTTCTTTCAATCCTAATTTTAAATCTCACCAAGAGATGGAGTCAAAAATACGACTTTCAAGCCGCCAGCAGCTGATGCATTCTTTGCCGTGAAGATCAAACGTATCATAGGAACCTGGCCCCAAAAGACATCACCTGGTGATAATATCAACACAATCGTGTTTGTAAAACTGTTGATGTCCTTGCCTGTGAGAGGACACTCTCCGCTCAAGGTACGAAAAATATCTGGATAGAAACGCTTTCCTGCTCTGTACTGCTGTGCTTTGACACCCACCAACGCGCAACTGGTTATTCGCAAGTTGATGGTATTTCCAAGAGGAACTTCAAGTTGGACAAAACATTGTAGAAATGCTGTGCTTCTATCAAACTTGGCTGAAATAGCAGTGTTGGTTTGTATATCAGATGGCGTTGTTTTGCATTGACCACCATCTATATCAGGTAAACTGATTGTGGCTGTATTAGTCGTGTTCCTTTTCTTGTGATTATTCTCTTGCTGGACGTCACCTGTCTGTGCTGTATTCCCGCCAACCGATAGACACCACAGGATAAGGCTCAAAAGATACATCAGTTTAAACAAATGAACTAGCATGGTACTGCTCAGTAGCATCACAACATAATATTTTCAGGCACCGTTTGTATGCTGGGAACTGGGGCTGTGTCATGTGCGTTTGACTCCGTGTCTAATATATATATATGTATAAGGTATATTAATACATTGAAAAAACGAACGAAATGTATCATATAAACATGTCATCATCACCATTTCGATTTTATAGAAACAGTGTTTTATTGCACGACAAATCCATAAAAAAATGAGGAAAAAAACGAAACAACAACAACAACAACAACAAAAAAACAACAACAAAAAAACAGGGACCTAAACGTGATAATGCAATGAAGACAAAGAAAAAAACAACAACACATGGATAATTATGAGTTGGCTCATTGAGAAAACGGATGTGTATATCTTACAGGGACATATATGCAAACATTTTCGTACAAAAATAGACATGCACAAACACACTTACACATGCACACACAGATATACAAACACCCCATGCATATAAAAAATACACACACGCACGCCCTCGAAAGTACATACGCACGCGCGCGCGCACACACACACACACACACATCAACTCACGTGCACACACACTAACACACACGACAACGAACACACACAACAAACACAGGAAGACACACACGCACACACAAATTCACACACACACACAGACACACACACACATATATATATATATATTTATATATAATAGTTAGAGGAAAAAAATAGTACTTACATGGTGTAAACTCCCCATATAACGGGCTCTTTGCGCCTCACATGGAACAATGCAAAGACGCCAGTACATAACAACGTACCTCTGCACATGAAAACAACAACACATGTATGTGTATAATTATATACACTGAGCCAATATACAAACTGCAGATATGATCAATCACAAACACACACAATGCTCTACATGCGCGCACGCACACACACTCGTGCACACACCAAAATCCACCCACTGACTTGTCCACTACATGATGATTTCATGAGACGGTAAAGTGGGGTGGGTAGGAGGAGGAAAAATGCAGACAACTGGCTATGCTTCATCACATTAAAGACCTGTTTGAACAGGTGGGTTTTCGTTTGTTTTGAAAGAGGACAGCATTGGTAAGTGATGGAGCTCCAGAGGAAGAGAATTCCAGACAGAAGGTGCTTAATACTGAAAGGCACTGAAGAGGTTTTGGGGACATTATGAGCTTTTCAGTAGAAGACCTGAGAGAGGTGTAAATATAAAGCACAAAAGAAAAGAAGGGAAAGATCCTTAAAGTGGTGATAAGAAGTATGGCAATTTTGTGCTGAATACATTCCCACGAACACACACATGCTCGTACACACACCGACAATCACAAACACACGCACAACAAAAAACACCACCACCTACACACGCACACAAGTGCAAACACGCTCGCGCACACACACGCTCGTGTACACACAAACACCCACCCACAGACACACACACATACACTACATGATGTATGTATGTGTGTGTGTGTCTGTGGGTGGGTAAAGTGGTAAAGTTGGTTGGGTAGGAGGAGGAAGAAACTGTATGTAATTGTTTGTGAAATTAAATCTCGATTATTTAAAAAGAAAATACAAGATGTTCACAAAGTATTACCTGAGAAGTGGGAGAGCAGTTTGGAGGCAGCGACCACAGGCCAGTATTCCTTGCTGTCATTAAGAACATCGCCAGCAGTCCTGTTCCTCCCTATAAGAAGGCAAAATGTTGACTCACTTCTGTAAACCAAAGTGGGGCAATGCAATAACCCTGTTTCGGTTTTGTGTGTTTGTGTATCTGTGTGTGTGTGTCTCTGTGGTAAACTTTAACTTTGGGAATACTTTATCAGTTGATACCAAATTTGACATAGAAATATGACAAATTCAGTTCTTTCCAGCACCTTTCAGACACAAAACACACACACACACACACACACACACACACACACACACACACACACATGTGGTGGTGTGTGTCCATCGAGATCGATGATGACCAACGTTGTCATCCAGCTGGGGGATGGGGGGAGGGTGGTGGTGGTGGGGGGGGGGGATGCTCATGAATCTATCTGTGAATGCGCAGATGGCTGAATAGTCCAATCTGCGCACGAAATGTTCGCTGACAGTTGGGGCAGACAAAGACAGGCATATCATTGTCAGGGAGCTTGTTTGCCCGTGACTTTCTGGCCTGCCTCTTCTAAACAGCTGCAGCAGTCCTGTTGGCCTCGCACAACTTGGCGCCTTTGTGTACAGCAGCGCGCCATTTGTCACGGTCCACTGCAGATTCCTCCCAGGAGTCAGGGTTGATATCAAACGCTTTCAGAGAGACTTTCAGAGTATCTCTGAAGCGCTTCTTCTGCCATCCGTGTGATCTCTTCCCTTGTTGCAGCTCGCCATAGAAGAGCCTTTTGGGCAGCCGATGGTCTGGCATGCGCGCCACGTGTCCAGCCCAGCGAAGCTGGGACTGCATCAGGATGGTGAAGATGTTGGGAAGGGTGGCTTTTGCAAGCACCTCCGTGTCTGGGGTCCTGTCTTGCCTCTTGATGTTCAGTAGCTTCCTGAGACATGTTGTGTGGAAGTGGTTCAGCTTCTTGGCGTGTCGTTGGTACACTGTCCAAGTTTCGCAGGCGTACAGTAGTGTGGGGAGAACTACTGCTCACTGAGTATAAAACACAAAAGCCTTTGTATGCCCAGTCATGTTTTAACTTTGTAATGTTTACGATGGGCGAGATCTGTTAATCCCTTCCTAATAATTGGTTTTCTGTCTAAAAGTATAATGTCCCATTTACAAGCACATTGAGAGATGTGTGTGTTTAATGTAACTTCCATACTGAGCAAAAGAAGTTCCATTTTCAGCAACAAAAATATCAAATAACTGCTACTGCTCAGTGTGTCAGTATGTCACAGAAAAATGCTAAGTTTGTGTCTAAAATAGAAAAAAAAATGTAACAGTGATTTCTTTGCGAAAATATGTAAATACATTTTGTGCTCTTCCTAGAGGTGCAATATCATTAAGATTAGAATGTATGGAAAGAACTGATCATTTGCTATTTTTGTGCCTAAGTATTTCCAGTGACAATGTTAAAGTTTACCATGGACACACCAGCATACATACATACAGACAGATACACACACAGAGAGACAACCGAATACCAGGTTATTACATAGACTTACATTGTTACAAGTGAGTCAAAAATATGGTTGATTCACAAAACAACGTCCCCTGAACATACTTTATATTTCCGTCATTGTTGTGATGCCAGTGAAATACTGACTGCAATATTTATGTGCGCTCACAAAGTGCTGGCCATGTTGTCTGCTCATGCTGGACGTGGTGATATTTGCTACAGATAAATATCTATGATAGTCGTGTCCGACTATGACCACCAGGACAGCAGAGAAGACAACTGCTTTCCCAACTATCTGGGTTATAATTTAATTACAGCGGAAAATGTCTTGCCAGGTTACATCCCCACTCTCCCGGCCAAGAGGCTTTTAGGATAGTCGGCGTTGGAATGGTTCCCACAAACAAATTTGCCTCCCAAGGGTGCAGCGCGAAGAGCCAGTGCAATCTTGCCTCCTAGTCTGAGAGTCATGGTCCTTCACAAAAAGACTTAGCTATAAATGACTTTCCATGGGCACTGGAGAAACCACTGATTATACAGCTCCCAACATCTATACACCTGTCTATCTGTGCATCTGTCTGTCAGTCATTATATCTATGATATGGCCATCTAGCTGCTTCTAGTAATGATCTTCTTCTTCGTTCGTAGGATGCGACTCCCACGTTCACTTGTGTACACGAGTAGGCTCAATACGTGTGTGACTATTTTTACCCCCTGTCATGCAGGCAGTCATGCTCTATTTTCAGGGGGATAATGCTGGTGATTATGCAGATTAACGATCATTATAATCATTAAATTACTGAAAGTCCATACTTTATCCACTTACTGTAGATTTCAGATTCAGATCAGCGATGAACAACACGCAATTCTGTTCTGACTTGTGTAGTGATGAGGTTTTGCAGTTTGATTTGTTTCTGTTTTCTGCGTTTTTCTCGCATAATAGTGTATGTGTAAAGGAAAGGGTTTAGAGCTGAGTTGAATGGCAGCACAAAGACGGCCATTGCTGTGTTGATCTCTCCCGGAACTGGGACGTCCAGCTTTGCCAGGAGTCCACAGACACCAATGGGGAACCAACACAGAAAGTCTGACATGGCAATGACCAGAAGGCGACGAGCAATGGTGGCTTCTTTACTTCTGGTTCTGTCATTGATAACGACGCTTTCTTTGCTCTTTGAATCAGCACTTGACATCGTATTGTCTCTGACTGACCAGTAGATAAGAGCCTGCCCAATAGCAATGCACAGAAATATGACCATGTTAAATACAATCATAATGCTGAAGGAATAATGGCGACCAGGAAAGTGAGTTCTAGTTACGGGCAGAGGAATGCAGATGCCTGTCTGGCTGTAGAATTCCCAGTGGGACGTCACAGGGAGTAAAGGCACTGAGGCCAGGATCGTCCCTAGTCCCCAGATGACAGTGCAGGTCACTTGAGCTGATGTGGTTCCAAAACGAAGACGACTGAAAGGAAAGCGCATGACTAGAAAACGATCCAGGGTGATGAGGCCGATAAGAACTGAAGATACTTCAGAAGACAACAGGGAAATGAATCCTGAAATTCTACATGCTGTGCTACGTTTCCAGTGATATTCATTCCACAAGTAAGTACCAGCATATACACGGTCGGCCAGTCCAATTATCGACAAGTAAACTCCCATGAAAAAGTCGGATATAGACAGATGAATAACAAACACAGCGTAGCCAACCTTACATTTGGACCATAAGCGATACGCTGTACTGCAAATGTTGCCCAGAAACGCACTCACGGTAAATATGGCAATAGCAGCTCGGTAAGAGCCAGATTTCAGCAAATTATTACATGAGGAGATTTCGTCCTCTGGCGCAATGCACTTTCCCACAAAACTGTTCGGTAACACAGCGGGACAGCAAAGTTTGTAGTTGTCAGTAAATAATTGTTGTAATATATCCATTTCTTTGAAGAAATCAGGACTGAACTCAAATATGGGGCAACCTTTCAAATCCAGACTCTTTAGGTTCCTAAACAACCCTCTACCTTTGAGAGAACTCAATGTGCTATAAGAGAAGTCTATAAATTCAGTCTGTGGCATGACATCAGAAAAAGCATGCAAGTCAGAAAAGTCATAAGAAACTCGAGAGATATTCAGTAATCGCATGGTATTAAATTTGTGACGCACGTTATAACCAGAAATTCCTGAGTGCATTGGGTTACCAGAGAGATCCAGTTCTCTAAGGTTGCATAATCCTGAAAAGCGATGAAAATTGATACTGTATATAAAGTTATCACTGATATCCAACACGTGAAGATTTGGTAGATTTACGTCACTCAGATTTCTCCAGCCACACGCTCCAGCACCAAGATAAATCAGCATGATCTGATTTGAGATAGTTTCCAAGGTGAGTCCACTCCCCCTGCCTTCAAGATAACGCAGCTTGGGGAAAGTTTCAGGTTGAAAGATGAGACGGTCAGTAAACGACATTCCATAACACACACACTTGTCAGGGCAAGAGTCAGTCACTCCACACATCAGTTCGTCATCTTGCTGTGGACACTGAGGCCAACCATCACAGAGGTGGTCCACATGAAGGCATATTTCTCGGAGCTTTCCACGACATCGGTACAACCCTTCACATGTGAAATCATCACACCCATCTTCATCCTCACGTCCAATACAGTCAACAATGCCATTACATCTAGTGTAGACAGGCAGACAATAATTATTTCCAGGGCACTGGAAGTGTGTGTCTGGACATTGAGTTGCATTCGCAGGAAGAGGGACTGAGGAGAAACTTCCAGCTCTGTCATAATTGATGAGCGCTGGGGGCGTTGTCAGATTGAAAATTGCTACGCGGTTCATTCCAGATTTATAATCGCACTGCTTTTCATCAAGCTGAGTCTCACAGTTGATCACACGATCACAATGTTGTTGCTTACTTATGCACTGAAAACAATATTTGGATACAAAGTAAAATGACTGCAGCAATTTTTTTTAAACTTAGTTTTCTTCATTATCTTTCACCCTCTCTTGCACTCAGTTCTATAAACAGGAGTCTGTTCAGCAGTCTGCTCTCTCTCTCTCTCTCTCTCTCTCTCTATATATATATATATATATATATATATACACGAATTTGGACTAATATACATCTCAAACATGTTAAGGTAAGACTATAGTAATATAACATTTAACATGTTCAAAGATTTGTAAATACAAATAGTAAGAAAACTTTCTAAAGCTAATTCGGAGAGTTATAATACCTACGTTCAATTAGCATGGCAACTAAACCGAAAATGGATTTCATCTTTTTTATCCGTGTTACACAAAACATATCAGTTCAGGTTCACCCCATCACATATATCTGAATCGATGACCAGCAACATGGGAAATGTCAAAAATGAGTATTTATCAATCAATGATTAATAATTTGCTCATTCTGATTGCAAAATATGGGTCAGTCTTAAACGTGAACTTAAAAACTATATTCAATCTGTCACACACAAATAAACACACACAAAAGAAGAAGAAGAAGAAGAAAACCACACAAACAAACCAACAGCATACATACATGCATACATACACATATTCGTGCATATTAGTTACTAGCCTCCATAGATCATGTCTGGTATTATACGACTTGTACTTTTTAAAGAAAATGTTTGGACAATTATTCTATTTGATATTATTCTTTTTTTCTGTCAGCAGATGCTGACGTTAGTTTCTGAGAGACATATTCTTAACAAGATGTTCTGTGTCAAACTATGGGAAGTTTGTGTGTGATTAAGAATGCTTTTCTCCAGTCAGCAGCCAGTTGCAAGTAACAAAACTGATCAGCTTGCTCTGCATTTTAACCACTCCTTTGGTTGGGAAAAAAAGCTAACATCAGCATAAATGGGGAATCTTTAAACTCACGCCATCAACTTTACCCCCTCCCTCGAGACCTGGTTCATTGTTTCATCCAAACAACTAGATGCTCAGTTTGATTTTCTAGTCAAACTTGTGAGAAACGGAGAGAACGGGATTCGAACTCATACCCTCACAGATTTTATATTGGCAGATAAGCGTCTTTATCATTCTGCCACCTTCCTCCTGTGCATAGTACACCCCCTCACACACACTAAAACACACACACACACACACACACACACACACACACACACACAGACCTGTCCATGGCCGCAGTCAAAGGTGTCCGCTGCACAAGGTGGGTACTGACAAAACGATTCATCTGAGTTATCAACACAGTCCTGACGCCAGTCACACAACAAACTGTAGGGCACGTGGTCACCGTTGTTCTTGCATCGAAAATAAGGAGAGGCATTTGTCTCAGATGTTTTGCACAACGCAGTCTGTGACGCATCTCTGCGCTCCAGTTTCTCTGTGCACAGACTGTCTAGGTCACAAGCCAGCGCCACGTGTGTCACGTGCCTCGACGGGCAGGTCACCAGTGGCGTTGGTGAGGCTGTGACGTCAACTTTGGAATGAATGATGATTTTGTTCGTGGGCTCAGAGACTGATAGTAATGGTATTCTGCATAGTACGCATGTCACTAATCGCATTTTGTTCTGCAATGAAAACAATAGAGGTTCATTATTCATCAGTTCTCTTTCTCCCCCCCCCCCTCCCCCCCCTCCCACCTTCTCTCTCTCTCTCTCACATTCGCACATACATAAATAACTCATGTCTTGCCCCATGATTCTCAAAGTGAAAAAAACAATTATGGAATCATATAATTTAGAGAGACAGAGACAGAGATAAAGAGAGAAAGAGTGGCTGAGAGAGAATGAGACAGAGATGCAAATCAAATGTGAATACAAAATTGAATGCGAACGCAAATATTAAAGCTAATGACAATTTTTATCTGAAGGACCACACTTGAGATTTAAGTATACAATTTGCTTGGCAGGTTTTACATCCTATCATGTAGATGGTTACTTATCTACTTATCACATAGTTTTCTTATGTAAGAAGCATGATCAATTTGTATCAACATGGAAGACAAACGAATTTGGTAAGTATAAACTGCTGTCTAAGTTGCAATAACCTTGGGCACAAGAAAATTAACTATATTCTATTGACGTATTTGCATCACATAGACCTGCAAACAACGCGTTACCAACCTCCAGTGCCACACTCCTTTCACACATGGATTTGTTCCTGTGTTTGCTTTCACCTTCTCTTTTGTTTCTGATCATGTAATCGATACGTTGACAAACTTCAAAAAGTTTAAAATCTGCAGCAAAACCGGTACTCAATATCTTTAGATACGTCTAAGACTGGTACATCCTTACAATCAAATAAATCACCCGTCTTCAAAATAAATACTGGTTTCCCATGAAAACACGTACTGAAGACTGGGTGAACTTTCAACAATCTGTAAGCCCCTCCTTATCTTTCTGAAACATCAACTGACATCTGACTCACAAAGTTTGTACAATCCACAAGTCTGAACAAAAATGCATGCACAGCATTCTTTTTTCGGTAGCTCTTTCATTATCGATTTCACTCCCAAAACAAAAGAAATTAACACCCAAGCATCCCCACCTTCTCTTCCCCCCTCGTGAAGTGATGGCCTAGAGGTAACGCGTCCGCCTAGGATGTGAAAGAATCTGAGTGCACTGGTTCAAATCACGGCTCAGCCGCCGATATTTTCTCCCCCTCCACGAGACCTTGAGTGGCGGTCTGGACGCCAGTCATTCGGATGAGACGATAAACTAAGGTCCCGTGTGCAGCATGCACTTAGCGCACGTAAAAGAACCCACAGCAACAAAAGGGTAGTTCCTGGCAAAATTATGTAGAAAAATCCACTTCCATAGGAAAAACAAATAAAACTGCAAGCAGGAAAAACTTTGTTAAAATGGGTGGCGCTGTAGTATAGCGACGCGCTGTCCCTGGGGAGAGCAGCCCGAATTTCACACAGAGAAATCTGTTGTAAAAAGAAATACAAATACAAATACAAAATTACTGCAATGTTCGCAATATTATGTTATCATTGCAATGTTTACAAATTTACCCTATTACAATTGTTTGTGGTAACGTTGGACTTTTCTCGTTTGAGAAATCTTTCATTGCTGAGGAAGACAGCTTGATAGCACAACTGATGGAATGAAGCGTGGAAATTGTAGACAATTGCGCCACTGCCCCATTGCCAGGTGTTGATATACCTAGAAATGAAAATATGAAAATAATGATATTAATTACGGCATTGATATCAACCATTCTTAATAATAATTATAATAATAATAATGATAATAACAATGATGATAACAACAATAATAATATATAATTTTCTATGGTGCGATATCCAGTACCAATGCTGCTCAAAGCGCCTTACATCATCCAGTTGACTATAAACATGCCTCAATCAGAAGACAGTGACAGAAGTGACCATGAGGACTTACATGTTTTTTATGTAGACATCTTCCGAAGTCTTCATAGAATGCATGAAAGCGTGCATATCAATCCAAACTGCACCTGCATTTTCAACGAAATATTCAAGCGTTGAAATGGTGCTGTTCCACTGTTGTATAGAATCAAAACTGGCCAACGAACCTCTCTGTTTTTCACACTCTTGTTTTGCGATATATATACTCGTATGTCGAGATTTTGTTGTGAAAAGGAAACAAGCTCTGTCAACTGTAATCTGCAATAAGCACAAAACAAGAGGGCAAATTCAATTATATCAAAGAGAACTGAGAGATGTATAGACATTCCATCTTTGGTATGAATCAAATCATACAAAGGGACATTTTCTGGCACAAAACAGCATGTGATCTAAATCGCACCTTTTTAACAGAAAAATACTGATTTGTCAATCATGACGACCACTATGTTCTCATAACTGATATTTTCAACTTTGAACAAAAATCAAAGCCTTCATAGTTCACGTATCATTCATTTTCTTGCTGTCCAACAACAACAAAAATGAAAACGCCGGTGATGGAGGAAGGAAAGGGTGTGGTGGTATTCCAACTCATCTCGACCTTCATGATTTTTTGGAAAAAAACAACAACAAAAAACAAAACAGCAACAACAACAACTTAAGAAAATAATCAAACATATTTTTGGGGTAATGTACACGATGGTCACCCAGGACAAGTCCATTTCTTTCGGCAATATCGCGATCGGCGGATCAGACGCGTTATCTCGCTCAAAAGAGCGTGCAGACTGAAGTTCCCTCACCACCTGCCTCTGATCAAGGAATCGGTAGCATAAGCAGCATTATCTTGAAGTTATGTAGAAGAGAGTTGCCACTCTATTGTTTGTTAATCGTTTGCTCTCCTAGCCTCATTGTTCTTTCATTTCGTGTCCAAAACCATCGAGGCAACCATGTCTTTGTTATGTATTGTCCGTATAGTATGTGTAGCATATTCAGGATTAAAGGGCTATGCCAGTCTTGAGTAAAACTTGATTTATGTTTGCACATTTCTTGTTATTGCTGCTGTTGTGTGCACATGTCAAATTATGGGTGTAAGGACCAACCCGGGGCTTGCTTTTATTTTAGAGAAAGTGTTTAGGTTTGTTCCAATGTACCTTTTCTTACCTGTGTATCAGCTGACTCGGTAGCATAAGCAGTACTGACTTGAAGTTGTGTAGCTTTTGTATGAAGTGAGTTACCATTCTTTATTGTTTGTTAATCATTTACTCTCCTAGCCTCATTGCTCTTTCATGTAGATTGAAAAAAGTCTACTCTTTGTCGGGATCCATGAAAATGTATCCTTTTGTTTCTCGCCAAATTAAGCCTGAAGCTGGCCTCAGACGTGCATACATAGTACGAATGAAGTAATTTGTGGGCATTATGCAGTGAGTGATGAGGCCTTTACACAAATCGTTCTCTGAATAAGATTGAGTGGTCTCCTTTCATGGATATGTCATCATAAACAACCAATGCAACCTGAGTCCTGGTAAGGAATATGCATAAAAGGGATTCACTGACTTCTCTATTTACCAACAAACTAACATTTGCGCGAATCCTGATTGTGTTAAACTTTCACACTGAATCTTAAACACAATAGCATTGAGTGATATATAAAAAATCTTATGTTTTAGATGTTTGCGATCTATTAGTTTCCATGGTATAATAATAATGATGATAATATTCCCATAATTCTCATTTCACATTCAGATTGATGTCTAATTACGCTGCATAAGTTTGTTGTTCCTGATGAATACGTCAGTGGAACTTCCCAACAAAGCAGAAGTTCCTATTTTAACTGGAACGATAAAATGACTGCTTCTAACCACCGCAGTCATACGTAAATCACAAAAAAAGAAAGAAAAAAAGAATCATCCAATTCCATCAGATAAAACAGTAACTGTGCCTCCCATTTTTGACAAAATGTAATACGAAATCATCTATGAAAAAAGAGAATAATTTAGGGCTACACACATCTTTCTTTACTCCAAAAGGCCAGTTGATATATTCCGAGTGTTTTGCACCACATATTTTTCATCGTATATGGTTTACGTGCATATGTGCAATTTATCATAAATATAATGTTTATTCTGAATAGTCAATGGTAAATATGTGTATGTAGAATCAAAAGCTTTAATAAAATCAATTGAATTACGTATAATTAATGGTTGGAAGAAAATTATTTCTGTATTTGCGGTAATCAAGCGAATATGTGATTGGGTATCGTTTTTCATAGCCTCCTTGGTGTTCGACAGTAAATTCATTTTCCCTAACCCATATTTCTAATTGATCGTAATGGAACAGTAAAGCCTGTCACTCAGACTGCCACTAAGGGATATAGGCCTGCCTATATACTTATTACATTATTATAACATCGCGAGAGAGAGACAGAGAGAGAGAGAGAGAGAGAGAGAGAGAGAGAGAGAGAGAGAGAGAGAATACTTTGTCTGTTCCACATTTTTCTGAATAGTAGAAGCACTGAGTTTCATCCTCAGCGTCCACACATTGATACTGTCTGTCACAGGGGAAGTGTCGGTACAGCTCAGGCCACTCAGACTTGGAGCAGTTCCACTGATCACCAACTTTCTGAGGTTTCCTCCGCTGGAAAGAGAACACAAGACAGGTTGGACTGTGAGACTTCTGTTGCTGTAATGACATGGGCGTTGTTCTTGTGGTGTTGGCAGCATCATATTCAAATATTACTGGTAAGCGCAAATGCCTTCGTTGCGTACCTTCATCACTTCCACATGGCCCTCGAAAAAGTTTGATGTCTATTCCCCAGATGGAAGTTCCGTTGCTATTCAAAAAGATCACGTGACGAACAGGGGGAGTTACGGTCACACAGCCTATATCGTCTCCATTGTTGAATTTAGGCACCTGTATGTAACCTGAAAGAGAGAGAGAGAGAGAGAGAGAGAGAGAGAGAGAGAGAGAGAGAGTGGCAGGACTCATATTCAGGCCAGACTCGGTCACATGTGTTTTATTCAAAAAGACCCAAATCAACAATGGGGTAATTCACAGATGTTAATGTAACCGTTAGTATCCACACAGCCTTCAATAGCTGAACTTCAGAAGTTGAGACGACACTCATAAACGGTATACGCATGCCAGGCATACACCATCAACAGCAGATACTATCGTTTAAAAAACATTTAAGAAAAAAAGGATATTATTTGAGATTCCTGTGCACAAAGTGCAGATATTATCAATTATCTACGAGCTACTGTCGCATTCCTTCCCTACAATTATAGTTCTTGTTTTTCTTGTCACCCGTCATGGAAACTTATCAAATTGTATTTCTTTAGAAGGAATGGGAATACTATAGGATATGCCACTGGGAATAGTTTACTGCCATTGCCGACACTCTCTACAACAAGAGGCGAGGCCTTCACGACTCACTTGGTGATACGTATGCCTACTGATTTTTTTTTTTTTTTTTTTTTTTCCAGATTTACTCGTTAAAATGTGTTCTGTAATTGCTATCATAAAGCTTCAGGTAAAAAGAAAAAAAGAAGAAAAAAAAGAAAAGAAAAGAAAAAAAAGAAGCAGATTCCGACCAAGTACGTTCAGGTGGAAAGAAACAAATTAAGTCACAGTGCTAATGCACATCCATCAATAACACTCAAAAATTAATATCTAAGCCTGTTTTTTTTTGTTTTTGTTTTTCTTTGATAAATCGATTGCAGGGTTCGAACTGATAGCGCTGTTGAAATCATGTTATTTTGGTATACCTCGGGCATTTAAGAAATTCTTTAAGAGTCCGTGGTAAAGAAGACTTGCCATTGTCTCAAGCATATGAAGCCGTTTTCTCTAGATCTGCGTAGATCCGTGTTCGACAAAGTCGGTTTTACACTCAGAAACGACGACATGGTCCATTCAATTTCTCTTTTATGTTGATTCTAGTTAATTCAGTATCCACTTTAAAACATATACATGTAGGAAACACGTCGATGATGGAGTTTGTATAACTTTGTTTGACAGGTGAGTCAAAAAGTGTCGTATGAGGTGAAAAGGGCTGAAATCTAAGAAGAAACAAAATTCATGGTGCAGTTGCACAAGGGAGTTAAGTCCTTGGGTTTTTCTTTTCCCTCAACTAACAACTGTGCGATGAAGATATTTTGATTTTTTGTGGTCATATAGGACATAATCCAGTAAGTGATGAAACAGGAACAAATCTTTCTTTGATAAGCATTTCGCGGCTTCCTTTCAATCATATGCTAATCATATGTTATCGTCAATTATGGATTGAATGCTGGATTTTGAAACGGAGATGCTGAAGGAAATAACATGCTGGCCTCCGAAGCCGCGCACATCACCGTAAAGAGACTGTATTTTCTGGAAAAGACCACTTGGCCTTCTACATAGTGAAAGACCTTCACACTGAGTGTAAAACATAAAAGCCTTTCTATGTATTGAGCCATAATTCTAAAATGTAACGTGTTAGATAAGAGATATCAGTTTTAAAAAATCAATTGATTCCCATTGTAAAAAAAAGAAGAAGAAGAAGAAAAAAAGAAAGAATAATGTCCCTTAATTGAGTCTGGTCCGTTGCGCCACTGCTCACCAAAAACATTGAAAGACCGCGACGTCACACTGTGTCACACTGTGCTTTTCAAAGGTGGCGTACACCGAAAATTGTAACATCCAAAAGACTACTTCCACAGAAAAGAGGTAACTTTTGATGCTACAATACATAACAAGAGAGGCAAGGCCTTCAAGACTCACTTGTGATACACTTAAAAAAAAAAATAAAAAAAAATCAAATCGTTAAAATGTGTTCTGCATTTGTTATTATAAAAAATATTAAAAAAAAGAGAGAGAGAAAAAAAGAAGTCCTAACCATATTCGAACCCCGCGTGTTCGGGTGAGAAGAAACTGCCTTATCCATTACACTATCGTGGCTCCTTAACTGACGTTCTAAAATTTAACATTTGAACATACTTTTTTAAAGGGCGATAAATCAATTGCGGTATTCACAGTGAGATCGCTGTTTAAATCATATTATTCTGGTGTATCTTGGGCATTCAAAAAATCTTTAAGGGCAATAAAAAATTCTTTTTAATGGCTATCGCCGCAATCACACTGCAACATTTAGCCGTTTTCACTAGATTTAGACAGATGTACAAGTTTAGTTACACCCGCAGGGATTGTAGTACGACACGGTCGATTCAATTTCTCTTTTATGTTCATTCTAGTTTTATAGTTTTAAAGTTGATATGAAAATTTAGTATTTTGTTAAACTAATAATAACATGTAGAGCCAAGTACAAGTACTTCTAAACGTCGTAAGAAGTGAAAAGGACTTCATTTTGAGAAAAGTCAAGACTGGAAATTTTTTCGTTTCATCGTGATCAGTTCAAGGGTATTAACTCGCATGGTTTACAATTTTTAACTGTGAATTCTGACTGATTCTGTGGATATTTTTATGGCAGTTTGGGGCATAATCCAGTAAGTGATGAGGCGTTCACAAATCTTTCTCTGAATAAATATCTAACGGTCTCCTTCTCCAACTTTCCATCACATGTTATCGTGTTTTGTCGATTGAATATAGGATTGAACGGGCAGGTCAACAACTTGAAACAAAATGGCGTCGTTCGCGTTCGCGAAGAATATGAGCACACGCTTTGAATGTGTATAACTATGTGTACGCAATTGATTTTTGCCCATGACCTTCAGGGCTCAGCCAACAGATCTGTAAAGTCCACTCGTCGTATTGATTTTAGTATTTTCCGAAAAAGGCCACTTGGGCGAATGAACATAGTGAAAGCCCTGTACACTGAGAGTAAAACACACAAGCTTTTTACGTATTGAGTATAATTTCAAAATGCAATATTTAAGATGAGAAAGATCAGTTTAAAGCAAATTAAGTCCCCTAGCATTAATTACAGAGTAATTTCCCTTCTTTACTATCTGAACCAAAGCGTTTGCAAACTAAAAAAAACTTCCATGCTTAGCAAAAGAAGTTCCTGTTTGAACAAAAAATGATAATAATGACTGCTCTTGTTGTTGTGTCAGAATATCAGATCAAAGTGCCAAGTTTAGAGAATACAAAAAATATAGATATAACAGTAAATGCAGTTTGCATATAATTAGGCTTCATTTTTTGTGTGTTTGTGTGCCCATCCCAGAGGTGCAATATTGTTTTAAACAAGATGACTGGAAAGAACTGAATTTTTCCTATTTTTATGCCTAATTTGGTGTCAACTGACAAAGTATTTGCAGAGAAAATGTCAATGTTAAAGTTTACCACGGACACACAGACACACACACATAGGTTTGCTCCTTTTTGAGAATAATCAAAGAGAAGATTTATTTTTTGAAATTAGGTATTTATTGCACTCCCTATTTGTGAAGGGTACAAATGTTGATTTTTGTTGGATACCATCCCACACTGGATTCCGTTATAACGACCAAGCAGATAGGGCAGCAAAGAGGGGAGCAAAAAATCATATAGATAGTATAAAAGTATATTGCCCATTGTCATACAAGGAAATAAGCAATATACTAGAAAGAGACTTTTATATGTGCTTGAATTCAAGTCTAAAACCTCGTCAGTTGACTCTCTCAGACTTTGGTCCGATTCGCAGACCAATTCTGAGCTTAGCTCTCAGACTATTATCAAATTCATTACGGACCAAGTATTGTTCTAATGTCAAGTGTATATGCTTTAATAACCTGACAATTGAGCATATAATTTTTTACTGTAGCTTGATGAAGCCTTTTGTACACGAAAGTGGGTCTTCACAAGTGACTGAGAACGTTGATGTTTTTGACTTTTTGCATTCATTATCAGTTGTTTCGCTTGTCAGTTTAACGACTTCTCTTTTACGAAGTCCTTTAAGTAATTTCCTGTAACTGTATTTAGAGGGTTTTTGTTTGTTTGTTTGTTTTGTTTTTCTTTCAAATTTCACCCACATTTTTACCCTCATTTGCCCAGTTTCCCCCATTCATCCACATCTCCCACCCCTTCTAACCGATAATACTCAGATGTATTCATAAATACTTTTATAAAATGTCTTCAATCACCGATATGTGTGACGGGACATTAAACAAAAAATTCCTTCCTTCCTTCCTACACACACATAGACAACCGAACACCGGGTTAAAACATAGACTCACTTTGTTTACACAAGTGAGTTAAAAATGAACACGTCTTACTCAATGGAAACTATTACGATAGCAAAGAATGGTTAAACTTTAGAAAGAAACTAGAAAGTTACAAATCTACATGCCTAATCTATTTGTATGAGTTGGAACCAGATCCAAAATTAGGATCTTCTTATTCTTTCCATTACACGACCAACATCGACTTGCCGATGACTCTGTCGTGTTCATGCATGCTGGGTATTTTTGTGTCTCCTTAACTAACCGAACACTGACATGGGTTACAGGATCTTTAACGTGCGTATTTGATCTTATGCTTGCGTATACACACGGAGGGGGTTCAGGCACTAGCAGGTCTGTACATATGTTGACCTGGGAGATCAGAAAAATGTCCACCCTTTACCCACCAGGCGCCGTTACCGTGATTCGAACCCGAGACCCTCAGATTGAAAGTCCAACGCTTAAAGCACTCGGCTATTGCGCCGGATCAACCTGATGCGATAGAAAATCACTTACTATGCCAAAAATATCAATAATCTGCACTTAGCATCAAAACAACAACAAAAATAGGATATCTACTGTATGATGCAAAGAGAAAAAGCTTACCTTATTTAACTGAGGAGATTAATTTGAAGAAGGAATGTACTGCGAGAGAGACCAAGCTCTTCAAAATGGCAGTTGCACATGACGTCTATAAAAAGACAAACGGGAGCTAAAAATGACAAATGATATTTTTGGAGACAGAACAAGAAGTCTCCCTCACACAGGACTTGAATGGCTTCAAGTAGCTCTCGATTTGTACATCATTTATTGTACCCTTTTAATGTTATGTAAAATGAAAAGAAAAGATAACAGAAATTGTTCATATTGTAATGATGAGATTGATTATATTGAATATTTCTGTTTTCAATGTCCAGTAGATGAATCTTTTTGGAAATTTGTTAGCCAGTATTATATGTAGCCGTGCTACCGAGTGGTTACTGAAGGGTACGGCATAAAAGACTTAACTAAATATGATTAATTGAAGGATAGGATAGACAAGATCCCACGCACAGGCCAGGAACATATAGAGGCCAGTCACAAATGGGTTTTTCTATTGTTTTATTTACAATATTCTAAAAGAAGAAGACTAAGAAGAAGAAATAATGAGAAGACAACTAGGAGAAGAACAAAAAGAGAAGAAGACAATGCTAAGAGAAGACAGTGCCTGGAATGACACAAACAAATGTCATAAGTACAACATGTCAACACAAGTGAATAGTAAAGCACATGTATACATATTACATGGAAAGACTATCACTCGGGTTTGGGATACGCAACAACATAATGCATATGTGTGAAGGCCAAATGCTGACATCAAATGACATTTGTAATACATTTAAATAGTGCAGTTAAAGTGATTGAAGCGATGCTGACTTGGTGAAAGTACACTGACAGTATAGACTAGGTAAAGCTTATACTGTGTCAAAGTGACTCAAATGAATCAGTGGATTAGATATAATACTGGCAAACTGATAGACCAGATATTAAGTGAAGAACCATCATGGCTTAACCATTAAGTGGTGAATGAACTTTATGCACTCACTAGAACATTCTGGAACAAACTATCTGTGTACAGAGACGTCACTGACTGTGACGTTAAGAAGACTCAAATGGAATACTGCTACGAGCATATGACAACATGGCAATTTTCTAGATCAATCATAGCCGAGCTGTGACTAACATGTCAAAGCAATAACTGAACAAAGAATAAACTGAACATAGCAATAACTGAACATACTTATATGAACACAAGTACTGTGTCGAAGGATACCTTTCACAAGTCAACACATTCTACACAATAGTACTTACAGCCATACGTAGCGAGATGTTGCTGTTGTGGGAACAACACTGACCACTACACGGCAAGAGACAAAGAGAGCAGGTGCTGGCCGCGGCTGGCTCGGGTGTGGAAGTGACCACTCATCACCCGCTCGGCCAATTTATACAAATTAGGCGAACTACAAAGACAATCACGTGGGCTGCAAACCTGATCGTCACTAATCTGAAGAAATCTGATGAGAACTGTGCTTGTTACAAGGTGTTCAGTAACAGATTTCTAAATGATTCCTGAACCGATTTGCATCGGATAAGTTGCAAAAGAAAGAGCTCAACGCCTACTTTATGAGTGTAAAATGAAGGGTTGATGGTAATCCTGCAGTTTAGAATACTAAACTCAGGGGCCGTTAAAATGAAAAAGTAGAAGGTGTTTTAGACTGACTTCGATGCGCTGAGTCGAATGCAACCCTCAGCTAAGCTCTAAGACCACTCCTTTTGCCACGAAACTGGATCAAATGCACGGTCAGTAGTACTCCTTCCCGACCTGCACGCCATTTTATGACGTAAACACCACGTCACCAGCAATCAAAATGGCTCGCCGATAGTTGCTCGGGAAGTGACCGACTGAGTGTACTATTTATTATGTCTCTGTTTCATTGACAAGGAGTGGCCGTAGAGCTTAGCTGAGGGTTGCATTCGACTCAGCGCATCAAGGTCAGTCTAAAACAACCTCTATTTTTTCATTAGAACGGCCCCCTGAGTTTAGTATTCTAAACTGCAGGATTACCAGGGTTGATTATTTAAGATGAATTTATAATCTTAATTTAAGTCACCTGAACAGGGTCAGTTTTAACGAGCTCGTCGCTGAAAATTTCAAACTGCGTTAAATCAGTTTCACGTAGGCAAACATAAATGGAATAGATTTAAAGATGGAATTAAGACGATTCTGCCAGTATATAATACTAGTAGTTTACTGATCTGACAAAAGAGCTATTAATTACATACTGTGGAACAGAAACACAAGTTTGCTCTCAGCCAATGACATATCGCGACGCGACACTGGTCGAGCAGTCAGCAGGTGTCTGGCGAGGACAAAATGATGTAAGCAGAGTGACGTCACACATTCTGTGCGCGGGTTAGGAGGGAAAACTGTCGTCTGCTAATACAGCTTGTGCGTGAATAGTGTTGGAGCAAGCATAGCACGCTTGGTCACATAGATAAACATATTATAATGTTAAAGTTACCTAATCAGATGAAAATGTGCTGCTTGGAATACTGATGCATGAAAACAATAATAGACTAAAAAAAAAAAAATCAATCACATTGTTTTAATAGCAAATTGTGTATTAGTATACACACAAAAAATAACCAAAGAATGCCAATGTCAGTTATATTTGAAAATCAGTTACAAATGAGAAAAATACCAAGCTCTTTTTCTTCTTCATGTTTACCCCCCCCCCGCCCCCCAGCCCCCCCCCCCCCCCCCCCCCCCCCCCCCCCGTCCCATCTCTCTCTATAGATATAGATATAAAATATTTCACTTTATCTCGATACCGTTTTCCATCTCTCTTTCACTGTCCTGATCTATTTCTCTCTTTAACAGTACACACACACACATACACAAAACAACAACAACAAAAAAGAAACAAAACAACAACAACAAAACACACACACACACACACACGCACACACACACACACTGAACAGCACACACACACACAACACACACTGAACAGCACATGAAAAGAAAGTATCATGGAAAAATTATGGAGATAAAAATGGTACGGTGACTTTAGTCAGAGGATGATTTTCTTTGTAACAAAAAACCCCAACCTTTTATATACACAATGACTGAAATAGACTTCAGCTTAAACACACACACACACATACACACACACACACGTCCACAAACACACACTGTAATCTGCAAAGTGATGAGAGAGAGAGAGTGGGTGGATGGGGAGCAGGTTAGTGCCTGTCTGGTCAGTCACAAAACCCCCAAAAGCAATGCCTCTGGAGCGAAATGTACAAGGTCTGTAAGCGCCCAGGCTGTTCAAAAAGAGGTACACACATACATGACAGCAGTCGTCTTCTGGGAAGAAGAAGTGACGTTATCATGTATACATGTAAACACATTCATATTCTATTACAATTGAAGAAGAAAACGGACGGCACAAAATGTGTTTGTGTGTACACATTCGAGATACAAGTGTTCTGAAAGTAAGCTAATGTTTCAAGCTCATCCACACCAGCATGCATTTGCCTTTTTGATATTCATCTATCTTTCCAAAAACAAGTAAACAAAACAGAGAAACATATAGACACACACACAGACACACACACAGACGCGCGCGCGCACAAACACACAAAGAGAAAGTTAGCATTTTCATAAAGATGATTGCAACATTTTGTCCGATAACGTGTGTTGTTTTCCTAACAAAGCAAACATTTCTGAAACGATCCAGATTTAGACAGCTGATGCACTGTTGCTTAATGTTTATCACGAAACAAAAAAAAAAATAGTAGTTTGCAGATTTCATAATCAGCAGTCAACAGTTTCTTTTTCATTTTCGCAAGAATAGATTAGTGGGCACAATTATGTGTGTCATTTCAACTGGACTTCAGCACTAGTACTCATGCACATTAATTTTAAAAATAGTTTTCCAAGTCTTCCAACAGTCGAGTCCATTTCTGTATGTCAGTGAAAGTAGAATAACCAGTAGAAAACACTTCAAGTCAAAATTTCCTGGACGCAATTAGCCTTTGCCTATCTTCCAACATGGTCCAGCTACTGATCCGTGACGTCACTGGCTGTGAATTGACATCAGACTTGTTGTTTTATTTTTACATTTATTTTCTTTGTATGGTTGGGTCAGCATTTTCATGACAGTTATTATGCTGCTAATTATTGCTAGGAGTCCAAATGCAAAAGCTGAATTTTAATTCAAGAGGAGAGGAGGGCTAACCTTGTCTAATCTTCGGTTCCCATTAGGAAGCTCGGATAACCATCCACCATACTTTGAGAACTGTTTGTCAAGACATGTATACATCATAAATATTCCAATGAAGAAAATATATTTCAAGAGGCTTATAAAAAAAAAAATTAAAAAAAAAAAAGAGAAAAAAATCACACTCCCCCCCACTCTTCTTTCAGTTATCACTTTCCTGCCTCCCTTCACACGTCTCATGTTACGTTCACATTCACTTGACTGCACGCGCGGTTGCACGTTTCGTGCACTCGTTTCGTGAAAATGAGATGATGTGGTTACGTGATAACGACAGACTTTCCAAGACGACCCAACATGTAACAATGCAGGGGAAGAGGATACGAGGCAGATAGTGAAAGAAGTGGGCAGAAAACATTACTGAGTGGACAGAGAGGAGCTTTGCTGAAATCCATGTCCTATCTCACGACCACCAGAAATGGAGAATGTTGGTGATCCGTTCGACCAAACCAGGTTTCGGGACCAGTGACAGTGACAGTGACGTGGTCAAATGGTGCATGGTCTTCAGTTTGTCAATAATCATTTCTTGTACAAGGTCGGCACACGTCTTTCAAGTTTCACTGTCTGTACGTGGAATATTATTTGTGTAAATGTTACGTTTTGATCTAATTTCGAGATCATCCACCTTCGTTTGTTTTTATTCAGTCAATATCACATTTCAAGCTTTCGTTCTCCTGCTCTATTTCAAATCAACATTCTCGTTTTCAATTCTAGCAAAAACGACTTCCATTTTTACTCTTCCTCAGTCAATTGCTCAAGCTCATAGTTCAAGCTGTTCAATACTGACATCATATCCTTTGGAATGGGGTCTGATAATGTTTCTGATGCAGAACCTGATTTATCCTTGCTGTCTTATCCACCAAGCAGCCCTACCACTGCCATGATGAGTCCGCCGAATGTCATTAGTTTTCAGGTCCACACTGCCACACCAGCGGATCAAATTTCCGTGGTAAAGGAGAGTGAGGAGCACCCATAATATAGTGACACCGACTGTACGCGTTCTGAATATGAACACGAAGACTCGCGTGGCGGCTTTGGTCATCGTCCGTATCAGCCAAAAGAAGGCAAAGACAGCAGGGAAGTGACCACACACGGTTTGGAATGTCAGAGATGATGATGGTGATGATGATGATACAGATACTTATATAGCGCCTATCCTCGGCCGGAGACCAAGCTCTTAGTGCTTTACAAATGCGGAGTCATTTGCACAACAGGCTGTCTCCCTGGGTAGAGCCGACTGACGGCTGCCATTGGGCGCTCATCATTCGTTTCCTGACGGCATGGCTCCACAGTGTCACGAACCAAACACAAGGCGATGGAATCTATCCACTCCTGGATAAACCAGTCTTCGTTGGTGGAGCTCATTATAGTATTGTTTTGTAACACTTTTTGTCAGAACATCTTTCTGTGTGAAATTCAAGCTGCTTTCCCCGGGGAGAGCACGTCGTCACAGTGCAGCGTCACACACTTTTTTCTGTCTGAAAAACTATTTATTCAAAATATCACAGTAGGTTTTCCTACTTGATTATGCCAGGACATTCCTTTCGTTGCCGAGGGATTTTACATGTGTGTTAAGTGCATGCTGCACAGGAAGCCTCAGTTTACCGTCTAATCAGAATGACTAGCGTCCAGACCACCACTCAAGGCCCCGTTACAGAGAATAATAATCTGACGAGTGTGGGATTCGATCCCGTGTCTTAGGTATCTAGCTTCCTTGGTGGATGCTACGTCTTGTCCACCACTCCACATGGATAACCTTTCTATTTCGCGTCACTCTGAGAACTTCCATCAACCCGCTCCCTGCCTCTTCGTTCCCCGAGAAAGATGTATGAGAGTAAGAGAGAAAAGATCATTATTTGTGCAGTCCGAACACTGCCTGAATAGTTCAGGCATTCGGTCTATTAACTTGTTGCCGTAGCTAGTACACAAAAAGCTAACGGCTATTACACAGAGTGCCTACAAGCGTCATACCCAACTGTCAGTGGATGAAATGATCTCTGTCTGAAAACCGTTTTTAAGTTGTGTGATTATATCCTATTCCATGACTCTGTCCTACAAAGGTGTATACGTACCGAGAAATCAATAAGTCTTTCAATAAAACATGTCCTCAGCGAGAACGTATGGAAACATTATCGACTTTTTCTTCCCCATCTCGTTGACAGTAACCCTAACTGTGACAGAAGCAGATAATAAATCTAACCGCAATTCTCAGCAACAGTTTTGAATAGCAGACCAACCACACAACATGTGAATTTACCTCACTTTTTCTCTTTCCTTCCCCCCCCCCCCCCCCCCCCCCGCCTACCCCCCCTCCCCCCTTGTTTTCATTGTCACTGCCACTGGTCCCAAAACCTGGCTTGCTCGTGGGGGTGTTGCACTGCTGAACGATTCACCACCACTCTCAATTTCTGGCTGTCGTGGGACGGGGCCTAAGGTTCAGCAAAGCTCCTCTCTGTCCACTCAGTATGCCCACTTCTTTCACCATCTGCCTCGTCTCCTTTCCCCTGCACTGTTCCCTTGAAGGATGGCCACACCATCACATTTTCTTTCTTTTTTTCATAAAAACATCCACATCCACTTCCTGGTTTGATCACTCCTCCAGTGAATTTCTTCTGAGGCATTCTTTTCCTTCTTGACGAGGTGAAGTAATAGTGAGGTTATATCTACCTAACTCTGGAGAGAGAAAAAAAAGATAATGATGATATCATTATCCTTTTCCCTCTCTCCAGGGTCAGATAGATATAACTTTACTATGTTGACAGGTCTTCTGTAGTAACATTGCTGTTGACGTCAAACGTAGGTGATGACGTACTTATAGACAATACGTCACAGACAAGACGCTCTCCTGATGAAGCCCCGTGGGCGAAAATTTGAGAACAGCAAAAAGGACAATTAACTTCTTTGGGGTTTATTTACCTTTTTTTGTTGTTCTCATTTGAGCATCTACCCATGTGAAATGATTTTCATGGAGTGGTGCTAGCAAGTCCAGGATTCATCTTGTGGTATATCCATATATATATATATATATATATATATATATATATATATATATATATATATATAATAGTGACTTTGTGTGTGTGTGTGTGTGTGTGTGTGTGTGTGTGTGTGTGTGCATGAAAATGTGTATGTACACATAAATACATATATGTATGTTTGTGAGTAAATGTGTGTGCAGGCGATTTATCACTACACACACACACACACACATTACTACATACGCACACACTGCACGCACTCGCGCGCACATGTGCCGTCAACTGTGTACAGTTGGCTAACGCAACGTTCTGCTGGAAAGAGTGCACAGAACGCGTCATTGAATAAATCACTTCAACGAGCTAAAGATTTTATCATCGCAAGTAGGCTAAATAAAAAAGTGATATATCTTTCCAATGTGGGAAATGTGCCATAAAATATTCTGGAACATATTTTCCGCAAGTTATTTATGAATGTGTCAGGGGAAAGGTAATGGTAAAAGTAATCATAACTGAATAATTTCTGTCCGACAAAGATCTGGGTACTGCTATTCATGGAACAGGCGTTATCAGTCCATATAAAGTCTACATAACACTACAAGGACAGAAAATTGGTAAGTTCTTCAATATCAGCTGGGCATGCTAATCTTTGAAGGAACAAAACGAAAGTCACAGAAACAAATAAATGGGACAACTGGCCGGATAAAGTCGTCTTTCGGGGCCACTTTTCTTCGACTTCCCAACAGAAAACAACAACATATTTTGGAAACATTTCCCTGCTAGGCCGTCATGTTGTCAGAGAGACGTACGCTGGTAGAGATCACGCTGCTGAGATCCCGTCACTAATGAAGCAGTGGGAAACAGTCGGGCAAACCATCAGAGCCTATGAAGATCTAAAGACAGTGAAATACAAAACTGAAGTGGTATGGGCAGTCTCACGATCTGCAGGACTTACAAAGAAAACACTGCAAGACACAGAGTGAGGAAAGAGAAGGAGAGGCTAACAGAAAAAGGAATGACAAGACAATATCCCAGAATGGACAGGCCTGAGACTGAGTGACGCCCTCAGAAAGACGCAGAAAGAAGAGAAAAATAGACAACCAGCTGATAAGTCATCAGTGATGGTTCTTTGGTGCCGTAACTATGGAAAAGAAAAAAAAGAAAAGGAAAAAAAAGAGGAAGAAAAAACAAACAAACAAACAAAAAAGAAACAAAAAAACAAACAAACCCAAAACAAACAAAAACAACAAAACTATGAGAAACTGCATCTGAAATAATAAAACTTAAAAAAAATATCACTGACTGTACTTTTGAGAATGATTTGCAAAACATGAAAGAAAAACAAATGTCTGATCATATCCTAATGATAGGCAATCATGCATATGTACTGCACAGAAAACAAAAATACTATCAGTACTTCATATGATTTTTAACAATCAACAAAAATTGAAAAAGCCATCACATTAGTTTTGTATCTAAGTAAGATTTAAAGCAATATCAGATGGGACTTAAGAAACACTGTACAATAGCTCGTCTCTCTCTTCTTCTCTCACTCAGAGCGGGCAGCAATTTTGAAAAGATGTAGGCTGTAACGCCAGTCTTGAAAATGTTTTGTGCAGAGATTTGAAGAAGCAAAAGAGGGAGCAAACGATGGCTGACATAGCTGTCATCGTATCCGTTAATGCCCAGCTTTATCTTTCTTTCAGTACTATTTCTAGAACTCACCGAGAGATGGAGTCAATAAAACGACTTTCAAGCCGCCAGCATCTGACGCACTCTTTGCCGTGAAGATCAAACTTATAGCAGCCTGGCCCCTATAGACATCATCTGGTGATAATATTAACGCAATCGTGTTTGTCAAACTGTTGATGTCCTTGCCTGTAAGTGGACACTCTCCGCTTGAAGTACGAAAGATATCCGGATAGACACGCTTTCCTGCTCTGTACTGCTGTGCTTTGACACCCACCAACGCGCAACTGGTTATTCGCAAGTTGATGGTATTTCCAAGAGGAACTGTAAGTTGGATAAAACATTTTTGAAAAGCTCTGCTTCTATCAAACTGGGCTGAAATAGCAGTGTTGGTTTGTATATCAGATGGTGTTGTTTTGCATTGACCGCCATCTATATCAGGTAAACTGATTGTGGCTGTATTAGTCGTGTTCTTTTTCTTGTGATCATTTTCTTGCTGGACGTCACCTGTCTGTGCTGTATTCCCGCCAACCGATAGACACCAAAGGATCAGGCTCAAAAGAGACATCAGTTTAAACAAATGAACTGGCATGGTCCTGTTCTGTAGCATTACAACATAATATTTTCATGCACCGTTCATATCTCTGGGACTGGGGCTGTGTCATGTGGTCTGACTCCATGTCTGATATGTATGTATAGGGCCAGGGTATATCAATACATTGAAAAAAATAACGAAATGTATCATACAAATATGTCATCATCATCATTTCGGTGTTACAGGAAAAAAATTGTTTTATTGCACGACAACGAATCCATTAAAATTCTGAAACGAAAATCCTAGACGTGAAAATACAATGAAGACAAAGAAATGAAAATAATATACACACTGATAATAATGAGTTGTCTCATTGACATACTGGTGTGAATATTCATATTTTACACGGCTATGAATGCAAACATTTTCGTACAAAATAGACATGCATACGCACACACACACACATACACACACACATACACAAGCGCACGACACAGATATGCACACGCGTGCACAGACACACTGAGATAAACATACACCTCATGGAAACAAAAATACATACACGCATGCCAGCGGAATATATACGCGCGCGCGCACGCGTGTAAACACACACAAACACACACACACACACCAAACTCACGTGCACACACAATAACATGCACATACGCACGCCAACGAAGACACACACACACGAAGACACAAACACATAAAGAAACACACACACACACACGAGCGGGTGCACACACACACAAATTCACAATATGCACGCGCAGCTGCGTGCGCGCGCGCGCGCACACACACACACAGACATATACATATATATATATATATATAATAGTAAGAATAAAAATAGATAGTACTTACATGGCGTAAATTCCCCATATAACGGGCTCTTAGCGCCTCACATGGAACAATGCAAAGACACCAGTACATAACAACGTACTTCTGCACATGAAAAACAACAACACATGTATGTGTATAATTATATACACTGAATCAATATACAAATTGCAGATGTGAATAATCACACACACACACACACACACACACACACACAGAGGGAGAGAGCCTTCACAGTGGAGAAAAGCAATAATGGCAATTTTGTACTGAATACATTCACACACACACACATACACACGCGCGCGTGCGATCGTGCACACACAAACACCCACCCACAATCACAAACAATAAAACAAGAACAACAACAACACCTACATACGCACACACGCTCGCGCTCACACAAACACCCACCCACAGACACACACACCGCATGATGTACAGTGTAAAGTGGGTTGGGTAGGAGGAGGAAGAAACTGTATATAATCGCTTGTGAAATTAAATCTCGATTATTTAAAAAGAAAATATAAGATGTTCACAAAGACATCACCAGAGAAGTGGGAGAGCAGTTTGGAGGCAGCGACCACAGGCCAGTATTCCTTGCTGTCATTAAGAACATCGCCAGCAGTCCTGTTCCTCCCAATGTGGGCTCACTTGTGTAAACAAAGGTGGGGCTATACAATAACCCGGTGTAACAGGCCGAACTCCAACCCTGGCTAGTACTTTCTTCCCTGGGTTTAAACCAGCCTGGGCCATTTCATACCCCTCCTGGCTGGAATATACCCCCTGTCTACACTTCGTTCACCCAACCAGTCTGTATCACTTACATTAATGATGATAATGATGATGGTGCTGCTGCTGCTGCTGATAATAGCAATAATAATGATTTATATAATTGTAATAATAATGGGAATTCATTTAACTTCTTCCAACACTCAAGCCACTTTGCAATTAATGCAAAAAAGTGATGTGATGATGTTCGTCAAAAAAGTGATGTGATGATGTTCGTCCTTCAGATTCGAAGATGACCATGGCTTCTTCAAGAGTCAGATGGAAGATCGGTGGCTGTGGGTCTAGAGGTGACTGGTGAGGCCAGTCCGGGCCCTGAAGGTTCGCCCACATGTGGGACACAAGTGACTGGGTGCTGTTGTGGCAGTGGATGCGGCTCAGGCCTTGCGCACAGCACGCTTTCGTTGCGCTTCGCTGGTGCGCCTGGCTTCAGCTGCACGTGCTGCTGTGGTGATCTTGCTGCGCCAAGCTGGTCGGTCCAGAGCAAGCGTCTTCCAAGTGTTTATGTCGATTTATTTTTATTTTAAAAAAAAATATTTATTTTTTTATTTACTTTAAAAAAAAAATCATTTTATTAGTATTACTATTATTATTACTACTACCTTTTCCTATATTATAATTATTATTCATTTATTTATTTATTTATGTAAGCTTATCTATTATTTATTCCCCCGGTTTTTTTTGGTTTTTTTCTCAAGGCCTGACTAAGCGCGTTGGGTTACGCTGCTGGTCAGGCATCTGCTTGGCAGATGTGGTGTAGCGTATATGGTTTGTCCGAACGCAGTGACGCCTCCTTGAGCAACTGAAACTGAAACTGAAACTATGTCGATGCCCAGGACTTTGAGGGACGCTTTGAGACAATCTCTGTAGCGTTTTTTTCTGCCCTCCAACTGAGCGTTTGACCTGACACACTTTTCCGTACAGCAGCTGCTCAGAAAGTTGGCTGTCTGGCATTCTGACCACCCGTCCAGCCCACCTGGCTTGGGGTTTCTGCAGGAGGGTATAGAGGCTGCAGAGGCCAGCTCGTTCCAGGACTCCCGTGTTTGGGACTTTGTCCTGCCACCAGATGTGGAGGAGTCTACAGATACAGATCTGGTGGAAGCGGTTGAGCTGTTTGGCGTGTCTGCTGTAGACAGCCCAGGTCTCGCTGGCGTAAAGGAGGGTGGTAAGGACCACTGCACAGTAGACCTTCAGATTGGTGGTAGAGCTGAGTCTTCTCCGCTCCTTGCCGTTCTCACGGAGTCTCCCAAAGGCGGCGCTGACTTAGACAATCCTGTTTTTGAGCTTAGCGTCTATGTTCACACACAGAGAGACAAACACACACACCGCCACCACCACCCCCACACAGACACACACTTATGTCCTTCACGTGCCATGCCACACCCGCTCACATCATGCTCACTTTCAGACAACATCAGAGAGGTTAACAGTGACCTAATTTGCATGTAGTACAGGGGAGCATGTCTATGTGTCCCCTGGTCTAAGTTCTTCCAGGTCTATATTCCCCTCGTTCTAAGTCCCCCCAGGTCTATGTTCCCCCACTGCTGACCATTTTTGACCACAGTTCAAGAGTGCTCAGACTGCATTATGTTGTCGCATTTGTGCATTATGTCTTTGAAGATGTTTGACTGCTGCATGACTACTACTGACCACTATCAGAATTCAGCTTGCATCACTTTGTATGAAATATTGGAACGTTTTAGCAGGATTTCACTTTTCTGTTGGCCATTACTGACCATTACTTGCCACTGCTGACCACTACTTCAAAATCTTCAGATTGTGTTGTTTTGTCACATTTGTGCATTATCAAGACGTCCTGGCTTTTTGTTTTTGATTTTATTTACTGCAAACTGACCACTGCTGACCACTGCCCACCACTGACCGTTGACCATTGCTAACCACTGCTGATCACTGACAACTACTACCCAGTGACCACAACTTACCATGGTAACCTGTAATCCAGTACAACCTGTTCAGGGTCGGGTTGCCGGCGACTAAACCGGCACTCCCACCGCTTCCTAGACACCCTTATGGAATTAAAAACGAGATCCATAAAAGGGTGTCGGCTCAGGAGAGCCACCGACGGCCATCTAGCTCCACCGTGCTGTGTGCATGCCACACGCAGTTGGCCCCCGGGGTGTGTCTGCCCATGCATGTGAAATCTGGATCCGGCAGAATCTGCGGAAGAAACTTATCGGTTCAACGGAGAAGAAGGCGGTTACAGCAACGCACTGTGGAGTGCAGAGAGCAAGATGAGACACTGAAAGGACATTTTGGTCATCCACTGCATCCGTGCTCATCCTCCAGTCGTCTCGACTTAGTCTTGCCACTGGAAATTGGTGGACCCGGACGAGAGAGTGAGGTCGAAGTTTAGCAACTCCTCTTCACTTTAAACAAACTCATCGCGCAAGTCATCAGTCATCCTTAATGACCTTTCATCATTCATCCCTTCATCACCCCCGTCCTGTGGCGACAGGCGAGCGACGAAACGACAGGTGTGGGTACACTGGCAGTCGCAGCAGCAGACCTGCACGCAGGCGGCTCAGGCCATAGGGTCGTTCTTCATCGACAGGAGCAGCGATGGAGCTCGGCAGCCGTCTGAGCGTCTGAGCAGCCCTCTTTAGGAATGCACTGCTCACCTCCATGGCATGAGGAAGGGGCTAGAAAAGGTGCCCTAAAAATTGCCTGCTCCGAATCACCCTGGCCAGCATACCGCGGCTGGCGCGGACCCTACATCAGCGGTCGAAACAAAGAGAAAGAAAAGAAAAAAACAAGGATCGTTCCTCTCACCATTGGTGCTTGGAACATACGGACTCTCCTGGACAGAGATGACGCGGACAGACCCCAAAGGAGAACGGCACTTGTTGCATCCGAACTCGCCAGATACAACATCGACATCGCACTCGCAGCCTTGAGTGAGACTCGGCTTGCAGGCGAAGTGAGCTCTATGAACGGGGATATAGTTACACCTTCTTCTGGAGTGGACGAGGAAGCGAAGAGCGACGCGAGGCTGGCGTTGGTTTTGCAGTAAAAACAGCACTTGTCAGCAAGCTTGCTGGAATCCCAAAGGGAATCAACGATAGGCTTATGACCATGAAACTCCCGCTGGCATCTGGCCAGAAGCACCTCGCCATTGTCAGTGCCTATGCCCCAACCATGACCAACCCGGATGAAGTGAAGGCGAAGTTCTACGAGGACCTTCACTCTGTCATTGCTGCTATCCCCAAAGCAGACAAGCTCATCATTCTTGGGGACTCCAATGCTAGAGTTGGCTCTGACTACATCTCCTGGGATGGAGTGATTGGAAAGCATGGCGTGGGCCACTGCAACCCAAATGGATTGCTTTTGCTTCAGACCTGTGCAGAGCACGAACTGCTGATAACCAACACAGTTTTCTGCCTCCCTACCCGTAACAGGACGTCATGGATGCACCCTCGCTCAAAGCATTGGCATCTCATCAAATACATCATCGTCAGGAAAAGGGATAGGCAAGATGTACGTGTAACAAAGACCATGTGCGGTGCCGAATGTTGGAAAGAGCATCGCCTTGTAGTCTCGAAGCAGTATTTTCTGTTGTTTGTATTTGTATTTTGTATTTCTTTTTATCACAACAGATTTCTCTGTGTGAAATTCGGGTTGCTCTCCCCAGGGACAGCGCGTCGCTATACTACAGCGCCACCCATTTTTTTTGTATTTTTCCTGCGTGCAGTTTTATTTGTTTTTCCTATTGACGTGGATTTTTCTACAGAATTTTGCAGGAACAACCCTTTTGTAGAAATATTTGATGAATATTCGAATCCAACCCAAGAGACGCCCCAAAGGCCAGAAGGCTCCAAAACGGCTCAACATCCTAAGCTGAAAAACATCACCATCAAACAGACCTTTGTGGAGCTGCTGGAAGATCGTCTGGAATCCGCCTCTCTGGACAACCAGAATGTGGAGTCTGACTGGAGGACCCTGCGCGAGCTGATCTATAGTACAGCTTCAGAGACCCTGGGACCCATGACCAGAAAGCACAAAGACTGGTTTGATGAAAGCTGTGATGAAATCAAGCAGCTTCTGGATGAGAAACACCGTCTGCATCAAGCCTACCTGAGCAACCCAAAGTCCGCATCAAAAAAGGATGCGTACAATGCCATCCGCAGGACACTTCAGCAAAAGTTACGTCATATGCAGGATAAGTGGCTGAGTGACAAATCTTATGAGATCCAGGAATATGCTGATAGGCACGATATGAAGAGGTTCTATGATGCCTTAAAAGAAGTCTACAGCCCCACATCCTCAGGATCATCCCCCCTCCTCAGTGCAGATGGGAATACCTTGATCACCGAGAAGGAGAACATTCTTGAACGATGGGCTGAGCACTTCAACAGTGTCTTAAATCGCCCTTCCTCCATAAATGATGAAGCCATAGACCGTCTCCCACAAGTCCCCACCAACGAAGCACTGGACGATCCGCCAACACTTCTTGAGACCCAGAAAGCAATCCGTCTGCTATCCAGTGGCAAAGCACCTGGCTCAGACTCCATACCAGCAGAGGTCTACAAGGATAGAGGCACTGTGCTGACTGAGAAGCTTCATCAGCTGTACTCACTCATGTGGAAAGAAGAGACGATCCCCCAGGATTTCAAAGATGCATCTATCATTCACTTGTACAAGCGAAAGGGGAACCAGCAAGCCTGTGATAACCATCGGGGCATTTCCTTGCTCTCCATCGCAGGCAAGATACTTGCCAGGATCCTACTTAACCGCCTCACAACACACCTTGACCAAGGTCATTTGCCTGAGAGCCAATGTGGATTCCGGAAAGAGCGCGGAACCACTGACATGGTGTTTGCTGCAAGGCAGCTGCAAGAGAAATGTCAGGAGCAAAATGCTGATCTGTTCTCCACCTATGTCGACCTCACTAAGGCCTTCGACACCGTGAGTAGAGAGGGACTGTGGAAGATCATGGCCAAGTACGGATGCCCTCGGAAATTTTTTTCCTTGGTCAGCCAATTCCATGAAGGCATGCAGGCTCGAGTCCAGAACAATGGTGAAACATCTGCTCCTTTTGCTGTCACAAATGGTGTCAAGCAAGGCTGCGTCCTGGCTCCAACGCTGTTCAGCCTCATGTTCTCTGCAATGCTTACTGATGCCTTCAGAGATGGCGATGTTGGAATCGGCCTAAAGTACCGAACAGATGGCAAGCTGTTTAACCTCAGAAGGCTTCAAGCAAAAACCAAGGTCATGACAGACATCATCAGAGACTTTTTGTTTGCTGATGATTGTGCCCTCAACGCTGGATCTGAAGCTGACATGCAACTCAGCGTCGACAAGTTTGCCACTGCCAGCAGGAACTTCGGCCTTACCATCAGCACGAGGAAAACTGAAGTTCTCCATCAGCCAGCCCCAGGGAAACCCTACGTTGAGCCCAACATCACAGTCAACGGTCAGAGACTCAGTGCGCTGGAGCGGTTCACATACCTTGGCAGCACACTGTCACGAAATGTGACAATCGACGATGAAGTGAACGTCAGGATTGCAAGAGCAAGCGCAGCTTTTTGTAGACTCAATGCAAATGTCTGGAACAGAAGAGGCATTAGTCTTGAGACCAAGCTAAAGGTCTACAGAGCAGTAGTTCTCCCCACACTACTGTACGCCTGCGAAACTTGGACAGTGTACCAACGGCATGCCAAGAAGCTGAACCACTTCCACACAACATGCCTCAGGAAGCTACTGAACATCAAGTGGCAAGACAAGACCCCTGACACAGAGGTGCTCGCAAAAGCCACCCTTCCCAGCATCTTCACCATCCTGATGCAGTCCCAGCTTCGCTGGGCTGGACACGTGGCGCGCATGCCAGACCATCGGCTGCCCAAAAGGCTCTTCTATGGCGAGCTGCAACAAGGGAAGAGATCACACGGAGGTCAGAAGAAGCGCTTCAGAGATACTCTGAAAGTCTCTCTGAAAGCGTTTGATATCAACCCTGACTCCTGGGATGAATCTGCAGTGGACCGTGACAAATGGCGCGCTGCTGTGCACAAAGGCGCCAGGTTGTGCGAGGCCAACAGGACTGCTGCAGCTGTTGAGAAGAGGCAGGCCAGAAAGTCACGGGCAAACAAGCTCCCTGACAATGATATGCCTGTCTTTGTCTGCCCCAACTGTCAGCGAACATTTCGTGCGCAGATTGGACTATTCAGCCATCTGCGCACTCACAGATAGATTCATGAGCATCCTTCCCCCCACCCCACCACAGCCCTCCCCCCATCCCCCATCTGGATGACAACGATAGTCATCATCGATCTCGATGGACACACCACCACTATAAATAGATGGACAGTTAGCGTCGGTCAGAGTTAACCCTTCGCGCATGTGCATTGCGACGTAGTGTAACTGAGAAATCGTGCTCGGAAAATCGATTTTGTTTATTTGTGTGCTTGTTGGGGACATTTATGTAGTAAATTTTCTGGGGATTTTTGCCTGTGCACAGATCTCTCTCTGAACAACAACAACAACAAATAGCTGCCTTGTTCACCTCCTGTCAATAACATGTTATCGCGAATTACTGATTGAATGCCGCACACTGTTGCACTTGTATTCCAAGATGTCCACCTCCGTCAATTCGTGTGTGGTCTGTCGATTACAATTTATGTTATGTTTATTCTAGTTAATATAGTAACATCTGTAAAGTATTTGTATGCAATAAACACGTCGATGTTGTAGTTAGCATCATTCTAAAATGTACGAGGGTCATTCAATAAATAAGGTGAATTTTTCGGTATAAGGACTTCTAATACAGATAGAAGCTTACTTTTTTTTCAGCGTAGTCTCCCAGCACTGTCACACACTTTTCCCATCTGTGCACAAGCTTCCGTATTCCCTCAGCGTAAAAATCTTTGGACTAATGTCTCAGCCAGTCGCTCACAACACTTTTGACTTCATCGTCACTTTCAAACTTCGTGCCTCTCGTGAACGCTTTCAAGGGACCAAACAGGTGAAAGTCTGAAGGGGCAAGGTCTGGGCTGTAAGGGGGATGAGGGAGCAGTTCCCAGCCCAGCTCTGTTTGTGCTCTGGAGTAAGCATCTTTGGCACCCACCGGCAGCTGACCTTCGAGTAGCCAAGGTCATCATGGACAATTTTGTGTGCTGTCCCAACAGATAAGCTCAAAGTCCTTGCAATGTCATCCACTGTCACCCTTCTGTCAGACTGAGTGAGGTCATTGACTGATTCGATCACCTCAGGAGACCTCACTTCTGTAGGCCTTCCAGGCCTGTCTTCATCCTCAGCACTGCTCCGTCCTTCTTTAAACAATTTAGCCCACTTGTAGACATTTTTTCGGCTGAAACATGTGGCACCATACACAGTTGACATTCTCCTATGAATTTCAACTGGTTTGCACCCTTCAGCAACCAAAAACTTGATAACTGACCGCTGTTCAATCCTGGAGCATGCTTCTTGGTCGGCCATCTTTGTTAATCGCCAAAACTCTCAAAGTTTTTTTTAATCTGCAAAACAAATTAAATCCATGTGAAAAAGAAGTAAAACAAAAAAAAAAAGAAAGAAAAAAAGTAAGCTTCTATCTGTATTAGAAGTCCTTATGCCGAAAAATTCACCTTATTTATTGAATGACCCTCGTACATGGTGTAAGACCTTCTCACCGAGTATGAAACACAAAAGCCTTTGTATGCCCAGTCATGTTTTATTTTTGTAATGCTTAAGATGAGCGAGATCTGTTAATGTTATTAGAAAATTATCTCCTTTCCTAATAATTGGTTTTCTGTCTATAAGTATAACGTCCCATTTACAGGCACATTGAGAGATGTGTGTGTTAATGTAACTTCCATACTGAGCAAAAGAAGTTCCATTTTCAGCAACAAAAATAGTAAGTAACTGCTACTGCTCAGTGTTGTCAGCATGTCACAGAAAAATGCTAAGTTTGTGTATTAAAAAAAGAAAAAAAATGTAACAGTGATTTCTTTGCAAAAATATTTAAATACATTTTGTGACCATCCTAGAGGTGCAATATCATGATTAGAATGTATGGAAAGAACTGATCATTTGCTATTTTTGTGCCAAAATTCTTTATAAACTAAGTATTTCCAGAGAAAATGACAATATTAAAGCTCACCATGGACACACAGGCATACATACATAGAGACAGACACACACAAGACAACCGAATACCAGATTATTACATAGACACACTGTTTAGACAAGTGATTCACAAAACAACATCCCCTGAACATCCTTATATTTCCATCATTGTTGTGATGTCAGTGAAATACTGATTGCAATATTCATGTGCACTCACAAAGTGCTGGACGTGGTGATATTTGCTGCAGATCAATATTTATAATAGTCGTGTCCGACTATGACCATCAGGAGAGAAGGCAACTGCTTTTCCAACTATCTGGGTTAGAATTTAATTATAGTGGAGGGTGTCTTGCCAAGTTGCATCCGCACTCTCCTGGCCAAGTGAGTTTTAGGATAGCTGGCGCTGGGATGGTTCCCACAGGCCAACTTGTCCCCAAGGGTGCAGCGCTAAGAGCCAGTGCAATCTTGCCTCCTGGTTTGAGAGTCATAGTCCTTCACAAAAAGACTTAGCTGTAAATGATTTCCATTGTACTGGAGAAACCGTTGATTATACAGCTCCCACCATCTATACATCTGTCTATCTGTGCATCTGTCTGTCAGTCATTATATCTATGATATAGCCATCTAGCTATTTGTAGTAATGATCTTCTTCTTCGTTCGTAGGCTGAGACTCCCACGTTCACTTGTGTACACGAGTGGGACGTGTGTGACTATTTTTTTGTCATGTAGGCAGTCATGCTCCAATTTCAGGGGGTAATGATGATGATTATGCAGATTAACGATCATTATAATCATTAAAATTACTGAAAGTCCAAACTTTCTCCACTTATTGTAGATTTCAGAATCAAATCAGCGATGAACAACACGCATTTCTGTTTTGATTTGTGTAGTGATGAGGTTTTGCAGTTTGATTTGTTTCTGTTTTCTGCGTTTTTCTCGCATAATAGTGTATGTGTAAAGGAAAGGGTTTAGAGCTGAGTTGAATGGCAGCACAAAGACAGCCATTGCTGTGTTGATTTCTCCCGGAACTGGGACGTCCAGCTTTGCCAGGAGTCCACAGACACCAATGGGGAACCAACACAGAAAGTCAGACATGGCAATGACCAGAAGGCGACGAGCAATGGTGGCTTCTTTACTTCTGGTTCTGTCATTGATAACGACGCTTTCTTTGCTCTTTGAATCAGCACTTGACATCGTATTGTCTCTGACTGACCAGTAGATAAGAGCCTGCCCAATAGCAATGCACAGAAATATGACCATGTTAAATACAATCATAATGCTGAAGGAATAATGGCGACCAGGAAAGTGAGTTCTAGTTACGGGCAAAGGAATGCAGATGCCTGACTGGCTGTAGAATTCCCAGTGGGACGTCACAGGGAGTAAAGGCACTGAGGCCAGGATCGTCCCTAGTCCCCAGATGACAGTGCAGGTCACTTGAGCTGATGTGGTTCCAAAACGAAGACGACTGAAAGGAAAGCGCATGACTAGAAATCGATCCAGGGTGATGAGGCCAATAAGAACTGAAGATACTTCACAAGATAAAAGGGAAATGAATCCTGAAATTCTACACGCTGTGCTACGTTTCCAGTGATATTCATTCCACAAGTAAGTACCAGCATATACACGGTCGGCCAGTCCAATTATCGACAAGTAAACTCCCATGAAAAAGTCGGATATAGACAGATGAATAACAAACACAGCGTAGCCAACCTTACATTTGGACCATAAGCGATACGCTGTACTGCAAATGTTGCCCAGAAACGCACTAATGGTAAATATGGCAATAGCAGCTCGGTAAGAGCCAGATTTCAGCAAATTATCACAAGAGGAGATTTCGTCCTCTGGCGCAATACATTTCCCCACAAAGCTGTTTGGTAACACAGCAGGACAGCAAAGTTTGTAGTTGGCGGCAAACAGTTGTTGCAATTTTTCCATGTCTTTGAAGAAATCAGGACTGAACTCAAATACGGGGCAGCCTTTCAAATCCAGACTCTTTAGGTTCCTAAACAACCCTCTACCTTTGAGAGAACTCAATGTGCTGTAGGAGAAGTCTATAAATTCAGTCTGTGGCATGACATCTGAAAAAGCATGCAAGTTAGAAAAGTCATAAGAAACTCGAGAGATATTCAGTAATCGCAAGGAATTCAATTTGTGACGCACGTTATAACCAGAAATTCCTGAATGCATTGGGTTACCAGAGAGATCCAGTTCTCTCAGGTTGCATAATTTTGAAAAGTGATAAAAACTGATACTGTATACAAAGTTATCACTGATATCCAACACGTGAAGATTTGGTAGGTTTACGTCACTCAAATTTCTCCAGCCACACGCTCCAGCACCAAGATAAATCAGCATGATCTGATTTGAGACAGTTTCTAAGGTGAGTCCACTCCCCCTGCCTTCAAGATAACGCAGCTTGGGGAAAGTTTCTGGCTGAAAGACGAGACGGTCAGTAAACGACATTCCGTAACACACACACTTGTCAGGACAAGAGTCAGTAACTCCACACATCAATTCATCATCCTGCTGTGGACATTGAGGCCAACCATCACAGAGGTGGTCCACATGAAGGCATACTTCTCGGAGCTTTCCACGACATCGGTACAGCCCTTCACAAGTGAAATCATCACACCCATCTTCATCCTCACGTCCAATACAGTCAACAATGCCATTACATCTAGTGTAGACAGGCAGACAATAATTATTTCCAGGGCACTGGAAGTGTGTGTCTGGACATTGAGTTGCATTCGCAGGAAGAGGGACTGAGGAGAAACTTCCAGCTCTGTCATAATTGATGAGCGCTGGGGGCGTTGTCAGATTGAAAATTGCTACGCGGTATCTTCCGGATTTGTAATTGCATTGCTTTTCATCAAGTTGATTCTCACAGTTGACCACACGATCACAATGTTGTTGCTTACTGATGCACTGAAAACAATATTTGGATACACAGTAAAACGACTGCAGTATTTTTATTTTATTTTATTTTTTATCTTACAAAGCTTAGTTTTCTTCTTTATCTTTCGCCCTCTCTTGCACTCAGGTCTGAGTTCTGTAAACAGTAGTATCTGTCTGCTGTCTGCTGCTCCTGCTCTCTCTCTCTCTCTCTCTCTCTCTCTATATATATATATATATATATATATCTCGGGTGGGTGGTGGTTTTAAAAAGCTCTCATTTCCTCATGTTGGTGAGAGCTTGAGAGCTTTTTAAACCACCACCAAACCGAAACACAAAACAGTTTTAAAGGTTAAAGAATTAACCAAGACTGTTTTTTGTGTGTGTGTGTTCGTCATTCCATTATGAAAATACAAAGACATCTAGGCCTGGATTTAATATTTCTTCTATAATCGCATTACTTGCTTCATCCAGTATGCCCAACAGGTCATGGTGCGGTGTCCAGTTTTCTTAAAAACTTGGGACTGACCAAGATTCTACACACACACACACACACACACACACACAAACACGCACACGGATTTGGACTAATACTCGTATCTATCTCAAACATATGTTCAGATAAGAGTATAGTAATATAACATTCAACATGTTCAAAGATTTGTAAATACAAATGGTGAGAAACATTTCTAAAGCTAATTTGGGCAGTTATAATACTTGCGTTCAATTAGCATGACAACAAAACAGAAAATTGATTTCATCTTTTCTATCTGTGTTACACAAAGCGTATTAGTTCACGTTCATCCGATCACACGTATCTGAATCTATGACCAGCAACATGGGAAATGTCAGAAATGAATATCTATCAATTAGTGATTAAAATTAATAATTTGCTCATTCTGACTGCAAGATATGTGTCAGTCTAAAACGTGAACTTAAAAAAACTATATTTAATCTGTTACACACACACAAAAGAAGAAAACAAACAAAACACACAAACCAACCAACAGCATACGTACATGCATACATACACACACAAATGCATATTAGTTCCCTGTGGATTATAATCCTATGTTACTAGCCTCCATAGATCGTGTCTGGTATTATACGACCTGTATTTTTAAAGAAAATGTTTGGACTATTATTCTGTTTAACCTTTTTTCCGCCAGTAGATGCCCACGTTAGTTTCTGAGAGACATATTCTTAACAAGATGTTCTCTGTCGAACTATGGGAAGTTTGTGTGTGACTGATTAAGAATGCTTTTCTCCAGTCAGCAGCCAGTTGCAAGTAATAAAACTGACGAGCTTGCTCTGCATTCTAACCACTCCTTTGGTGGGGAAAAAGGCTAATATCAGCATAAATGGGGAATTTTTAAACCCACTCCTTCAATATGTGTGTGTGTGTGTGTGTGTGTGTGTGTGTGTGTGTGTGTGTTTGATTATACAACTCCCACCTACAACTGATAACTTTTAAAACAGATTTTAAGAAACCTAAAATACATTGACATCTTTGTGATTACACAGGATACACAAGAACATCCACGCTGGTTAAAGGACTGGCAAACATTTATAACCTACGTGTTCTAACCATTATTATCCAAATAATAAAATACCTTATAAGCTTCCAAAATGTTTTCGTTTATCAGCATTAATGTTAACTTATATCTATTGTTTAGGTTTCTGAAGGAGGACTGATTGCGTTCATACAAATCCATATACACTACACCACATGGGGTACAGAAGGAAGGTGGCAGAATGATTAAGACGCTTATTTGCCAATATAAAATCTGTGAGGGTCTGAGTTCGAACCCGTTCTCTCTGTTTCTCGCAAGTTTGACTAGAAAATCAACTGAGGATCTAGCTTATCTATTATTTATTCCCCCGTTTTTTTGTTGTTTTTTTTTTTGTTTTTTTTGTGTGTGTTCTCAAGGCCTGACTAAGCGCGTTGGGTTACGCTGCTGGTCAGGCATCTGCCTGGCAGATGTGGTGTAGCGTATATGGTTTTGTCCGAACGCAGTGACGCCCCCTTGAGCTACTGAAACTGAAACTGAAACTACACCACATCTGGCAGGCAGATGTCTGACTAGCAGCATAACCCAACGCACCTTGTCAGGCCTTGAGTGCATGCATATTAATTTTGTGCACCTATCAGAGGGGATTTCTTTTATAGAAGACAACACTCTCGTTGCCAAGGGTTCTTTTTCAGTGCACCAAGGGCGTGCTGCACATGGCACCTCGGTCCACTGTTTCATCCAAACGACTAGATCCTCAGTTGATTTTCTAGTCAAACTTGCGAGAAACAGAGAGAACGGGTTCGAACTCAGACCCTCACAGATTTTATATTGGCAAATAAGCGTCTTAATCATTCTGCCACCTTCCTTCTGTACATAGTACACCCCCTCACACACACACTAAAACACACACACTCGCACACACACACACACACACACACACACAGACCTGTCCATGGCCGCAGTCAAAGGTGTCCGCTGCACAAGGTGGGAACTGACAAAACGATTCATCCGAGTTATCAACACAGTCCTGACGCCAGTCACACAACAGACTGTAGGGCACGTGGTCATCAGTGTTCTTGCATCGAAAATAAGGAGAGGCGTTTGTGTCTGATGTTTTGCACAACGCAGTCTGTGACGCATCTCTGCGCTCCAGTTTCTTTGTGCACAGACTGTCAAGGTCACAAGCCAGCGCCACGTGTGTCACGTGCCTCGACGGGCAAGTCACAAGTGGCGTTGGTGAGGCTGTGAAGTCAACTTTGGTGTGAATGATGATATTGTTCGTGGGCTCAGAGATTGATAGTAATGGTATTCTGCATAGTATGCATGTCACTAATTTTAATCTGTTCTGCAAGGAAAACAATAGAGGTTCATTATTCATCAGTTCTCTCTCTCTCTCTCTCTCTCTCTCTCTCTCTCTCTCTCTCTCTCACTCATTCGCATATACACAAATAAGTCATGTCTTGCCCCAAAGTCTCAAAGTGAAAAAAACAATTATGGGATCTTATAATTGAGAGAGAAAGAGACAGAGAAGCAAATCAAATGCAAATACAAAATTGGATGCAAACGCAAATATTAAAGCTAATGACAATTTTTATCTGAAGGATTACACTTGAGATTTAAGTACATAATTTGCTTGGCAGGTACATCCTATGATGTAGATGGTTACTTATCTACTTATGGCACCGTTTTCTTATGTAAGAAGCATGATCATTTTGTATGAACATGGAAGACAAACGAATTTGGTAAGTATAAACTGCTGTCTAAGTTTCAATAACCTTGGGCACAAGAAAATTAACTATATTCTATTGACGTATTTGCATCACATAGACCTGCAAACAACGCGTTACCAACGTCGAGTACCACATTCCTTTCACACATGGATTTGTTCCTGTGTTTGCTTTCATCTTCTGTTTTGTTTCCAATCATGTAATTGATACGCTGACAAACTTCAAAACGTTTAAAATTCTGCTGCAAAACCAGTACTCCGTATCTTAGATACGTCTAAGACTGGTACATCTTTACAATCATTTTCAGCCCTCTTCAAAGTACACACTGGTTTCCCATGAAAACACACACTGAAGACTAGACGGGCTTTCAACAATCTGTAAGCCCCGCGTTATCTTTCTGGTAGCTCTTTCATTATCGATTTCACTCCCAAAACAAAGGAAATTAACACCCCAGCACCCCCACCTTCCTCCTCCCCCCACCCCTCAAAAAAAAAAAAAAAAAAAAAAAAAAGAAGAAGAAAAAAAAAAGAAGAAAGAATCTCCCCAACTGAAAACGGCATACAGTGTACTTCATGTTTTACATAATTATTAAAACAAACCCATAAAAGCTGTATCACCATTGTTGACACAAACATTTCCTCCTGATTCGTTGCCTGTGTTTGTACTGTTTGTTTCTATGATACTTGTTATGATTTTATATATATATGTAACATGTCAATGAGTGTTTGCCACCATCACCACCACCAACAGTACCAACAATGACAACACTCCTCCTCCTCGTCTTACTCCTCCTACTGCTACCACTACTACAACCACCAGCGTGTCAGCGTTCGGTGGGTTATGGAAACAAAAACATGCCCAGCATGTACACACCCGGAAACCGAGTATAGCTGCCTACATGGCGGAGTAAATAAACAAAACGTTCACACAGGTAAAATATTACATGTCCCGCTGAGTGTGCATGTGTGTTGCTGAAATCTGATTGAATAATGAAGAAAACAAATAATGAGCGCCCAATGACAGCTATCGGTCGGCTTTAACCAGGTTGGCAGCCTGTTGTGCAAATGACCCCAAGTTCGTAAAGCGCTTAGAGCTTGGTCTCCAACCGAGGATAGACGCTATAGAAGTATCCATATCATCACAACCAACAATAACAATACACTACTACTACTACCAAAAGCAACAAGAAAAATAACAGCATTAGCAGTAGTTGTAGCAGTAGTGGTAGTCGTAGTAGTAGTGGTAGTAGTATAAGTATTAGTAGTCATGGAGTGATGGCCTCGGAAGCGAAAGAATCTGTGCGCGCTGTTTCGAATCACGGCTCAACCGCCGGTATTTTCTCCCCCTCCACTAGACTTTGAGTGGTGGTCTAGACGCTAGTCATTCGGATGAGACAATAAACCGAGGTCCCGTGTGCAGCATGCACTTTGTGCACGTAAAAGAACCCACGGCAACAAAAGGGTCGTTCCTGGCAAAATTCTGTAGAAAAATCCACTTCCATAGGAAAAACAAATAAAACTGCATGCAGAACACAAATTTTAAAATTGGGTGGCGCTGTAGTATAGCGACGCTCTCTCCCTGGGAAGTGCAGCCCGAATTTCACACAAAGAAATCCGTTGTGATAAAAAGAAATACAAATACAAAATTGTTGCAATGTTCGCAATATTATGCCATCATTGCAATGTTTACAATTTACCTTATCACAATTGTGTGTGACAACGCTGGATTTTTCTCGTTTGAGGAAATCTTCAATGCTGAGGAAGACAGCTTGATAGCACACCTGATGGAACGAAGCGTGGAAATTGTAGACAATTGCGCCACTGCCCCACTGCCAGGTGTTGATATACCTAGAAATGAAAACATGAAAATAATGATATTAATTACGGAATTGATATCGACATTTGTTAATAATAACAATGCTAACAACAATAATAATATATAATTTTCTATGATGTGATATCCAGTACCAATGCTGCACAAAGCGCCTTACATCATCCAGTTGACTATAAACATGCCTCCATCAGAAGACAGTGACAGAAGTGACCATTAGGACTTACATGTTTTTTATGTAGACATCTTCCGAAGTCTTCACAGAATGCATGAAAGCGTGCATATCAATCCAAACTGCACCTGAATTTTCAACGAAATATTCAAGCATTGAAATGGTGCTGTTCCACTGTTGTATAGAATCAAAACTGGCCAACGAACCTCTCTGCTTTTCACACTCTTGTTTTGCGATATATATACTCGTATGTCGAGGTTTTGTTGTGAAAAGGAAGCAAGCTCCGTCAACTGTAATCTGCAATAAGCACAAAACAAGAGGGCAAATTCAATTATATCAAAGAAAACAGAGAGATGTATAGACATTCCATCTTTGATATGAATGAAATCATACAAAAGGACATTTTCTGGCACAAAACGGCATGTGATCTAAATCGCACCTTTTTCTTTCATTTCGTGTCAAAAACCATCGAGGCAACCATTCTTTTGTATGAAGTGAGTTACCATTCTTTATTGTTTGTTAATCATTTACTCTCCTAGCCTCATTGCTCTTTCATGTCGATTAAAAAAAAAGTCTACTCTTTGTCGGGATCCATGAAAATGTATCCTTTTGTTTCTCTCCAAATTAAGGCTGAAGCTGACCTCAAACGTGCATACATGGTACGAATGAAGTAATTTGTGGGCAATATGCAGTGAGTGATGAGGCCTTTACACAAATCGTTCTCTGAATAAGTTTGAGTGGCCTCCTTTCAAAGATATATCATCATAAACAACCAATGCAGCCCGAGTACCGGTAAGGAATATGCATAAAAGGGATTCACTGACTTCTCTGTTTACCAACAAACTAACATTTGCGTGAATCCCGATTGTGTTAAACTTTCACACTGAATCTTAAAAACAATAACATTGATATATAAAAAATCTTATGTTTTAGATGTTTGTGATACATTAGTTTCCATGGTGTAATAATAATGATGATAACATTCCCATAATTCTCATTTCACATTCAGACTGATGTTTCATACGCTGCATAAGTTTGCTGTTCCTGGTGAATACGTCATAGGAACTTCCAAACGAGGCAGAAGTTCCTATTTTAACTGGAACGATAACGCTGCTTCTAATGACCGCGTCAATATGATAGATAAAAGTTTTGTGATAAGATATATAAATGCAACATTGATATGACTGTGGAACCATTTTTGGATTTTGTACGATTTTGTTTGCAGAAGAGCACTGTCATTTTTATTGAAATGTGTTCAAGGAACTGATCATTTTATATTTTGAAGCCAAATAATGTGTTACATTGTTTCTAGAGAAAACTATTTAACCTTCGCTGGCTATTTTAAAACGTTGACCACAAAAAAAGAAGAAAAAAAAGAAGATTTACTTATGTATCAGCAGGGGAATGCCACCTGAAATCAGACCATTATGTGGGAGTTCTCTTCTTTATGGAGCAGCAAAGTTGATTTGATAAATACTTTTAAAAATCAAGAGAGCAAATTTGACCTCATTAACTTTTAATTGAAGACTTGAAGACTTGAAGCAGTCATAATTAAAAAAAAAAAATCATTCAATTCCATCAGATAAAATAGTAACCATGCCTCCCATTTTTGACAAAATGCAATACGAAATCATCTATGAACAAAGAGAATACTTCAGGGCTACACGCATCTTTCTTTACTTCAACAGAGCAGTTAATATATTCCGAGTGTTTCGCACCACATATTTGTCATCACATGTGGTTTACGTGCGTGTGTGCATTTTACTATAAATACTATGCTTATTCTGAATAGGCCATGGTAAATATGTGTATGTAGACTCAAAAGCTTTAATAAAATCAATTGAGTTACGTATAATTAACGGTTGGAAGAAAATTGTTTCTGTATTTGCGCCAATCAAGCGAATATGTGGGTATCGTTTTTTTGTTTTTTATTTATTTATTTTTTTCTATCCTGTTGTTCGACGGTAAATTCATTTTCCTTAACCCATACTTCTTATCCATTAATCGTAATGGAACAGTAAAACGTCGTCTCTTTCGCCGTTCGTATGGAGAGAGTTAAACCGTACTTATTATCCATTAATCGTAATGGAACAGTAAAAACTGCCTACAGATCACCACTAAGGGATATAGGCCTGCCTATATACTTATTACTTTATTATAACATCGGGAAAGAGAGAGAGAGAGAGAGAGAGAGAGAGAGAGAGAATACTTTGTCTGTTCCACATTTTTCTGAATAGTAGAAGCACTGAGTTTCATCCTCAGCGTCCACACATTGATACTGTCTGTCACAGGGGAAGTGTCGGTACAGCTCAGGCCACTCAGACTTGGAGCAGTTCCACTGATCACCAACTTTCTGAGGTTTGCTCCGCTGGAAAGAGAACACAAGACATGTTGCACTGTGGGACTTCTGTTGCAGTAATGACATGGGCGTTGTTCCTGTGATGTTGTCAGCATCATATCTAAATATTACTGGCATGCGCATATGCCTTAGTTCGGTACCTTCATCACTTCCACATGGCCCTCGAAAAAGTCTGATGTCTGAATCCTTTAGGGAAGTTCCGTTGCAATTCAAAAAGATCACGTGACGAGCAGGGGGAGTTATGGTCACACAGCTTATCTCGTCTCCATTACTGGATTCAGGCATCTGTATGTAACCTGAGGGGGAGAGAGAGAGAGAGAGAGAGAGAGAGAGAGAGAGGCTGGCAAGAGTGAGACTCATATTCAGACTAGACTCAATCACGTGATTTATTCAGCGCCTAAAATGAACAAGGGGTGACAGGGGTAATTCACAGATGTTAATGTAACCGTTAGTGTCCACACAGCTACTACAATACCTTCAATAGCTGAACTTCAGAAGATGAGACAATACTCATAAACGGTATACGCATGCCAGGCACACACCATCAACAGCAGATACCATTATTTAAAAAAAAAAAAAAGAAAAAAAAAAAGGATATTATTTGAGATTCCTGCGTACAAAGTGCAGATATTACCAATTATCTACTAGCTACTGTCACATTCCTTCCCTACCATTTCAGTCCTTGTTTTTATTGCCACCCGTCATGGGAACTTATCAAATTGTAATTTTCAGAAGGAATGGGAACACTATGGGATAAACCATTGGGAACAGTTTACTGCCATTGCCGACACACTCTGCAACAAGAGGCGAGGCCTTCATGACCCACTTGTGATACACATGCCTGCTCAATTTTTAAAATCTTTTTCAGATTTACTCGTTAAAATGTGTTCTGTAACTGCTATCATAAAACTTCAGGTTATATATATATATATATATATATATATATATATATATATATATATATATATAAAGGCACAAAAGCAGATTCCGACCAAGTATGTTCAGGTGGAAAGAAATAAGTCGAGCCACTGCTAATGCACATCCATTAATGACGTCCAAAAATTAATATCTAAGCCTGTTTTCTTTCTTTCTTTTTTTTTTTTTTTATATTTCTTTAATAAATCGATTGCAGGATTCGAAGTGATAATGCCGTTTAAATCATGTTATTTTGGTATGCCTCGGGCGTTTAAGAAATTCTTTAAAACAATGAAAGAGTCTGCGGTAAACAAGACTAGCCATTGTCTCAAACGTATGTAGCCGTTTTCTCTAGATCTGCGTAGATCCGTGTTCGACAAAGTCTGTTTTACACTCGGAAACGACAACATGGTCCATTCAATTTTTCTTTGTGTTGATTCTAGTTAATTCAGTATCCACTTTAAAACATTTATAGGCAGGAAACACGTCGATGATGGAGTTAGTGTAACTTTGTTTGACAGGTGAGACAGCGTTGTAAGGGGAATGGAAAAAAAAAAAAAAAAAAAAAAAAAAATTCATGGCGCAGTTACACAAGGGAGTTAAGTGCTTCGTTTTTTTTTTCCCCTCGACTGACAACTGTGAGATGAAGATATTTTGATTTTTTGTGGTCATATGGGACATAATCCAGTAAGTGATGAGACTTGAACAAATCTTTCTTTGATAAACATTTCGCGGCTTCCTTTCAATCATATGCTATCGTCAATTTTCGTTTATGAAATGCTGGATTTTGAAACGGAGATGCTGAAGGAAAGACCTTCACACTGAGTGTAAAACACAAAAGCCTTTCTATGTATTGAGCCATAATTCTAAAATATAACGTTTTAGATAGGAGAGATCAGTTTAAAAAAAAAAAAAAAAAAATCAACTGATTCCCATTGTAAAAAAGGAGAATAATGAATTTATTTCCCTCGATTGAGCTGCTCCAAAGAGATGCATTCATCAAAACTTCCATTCTAAACACACACAAAAATAACGTTCCTATCTGAACAACAAACATAATTATAATAATAATAATAATAATGGTATTTATATAGCGCTGGATCTTGTGCAGAGACAAATCAAAGCGCTTTCGCACCAGTCATTCACACGCATGCATAACTCTAAAACTCTAGAAACTAAAGACAAGGAAGGGCAGGCAAGGGAGTCAATTTTGAGAAGAGGTGGGTTTTAAGGCCAGACTTAAAAAAGAGCGGAGTGTGGAGACTTGACGAAGCGAAAGAGGAAGTTCATTCCAATCGCAAGGTCCAGAAACAGAGAAAGAACGGCGGCCAACAGTCAAGTGTTTGAATCTGGGTATGCGTAAACAGAGTGGATCCGAAGCCGATCGTAGTGAGCGAGATGGAGTGTATATGTGAAGGCAGCCGCAGAGATAGGAAGGGGCAGTTTTGTGAATGCATCTATAACATAGGGTGCTGATCTTGTACTTTATTCGGTGTGAGACAGGGAGCCAGTGGAGATGTTGCAAAAGAGGAGTGATGTGCTCAGATCTGTTCTTTCTGAGGACGAGTCGGGCAGCAGAGTTTTGTATGCGCTGAAGGGACTGAATGGATGAAGCAGGCAGACCAGATAGAGAGTTACAGTAGTCAAGGCGAGAGAGAATGAGAGAAACGACAAGTCTAGATGCTGCGCCAGTGGACAGATATTTCCGGACGGCACTGATGCGCCGCAGTTGACAGTAGCAGGACTGACATGTCTGACTGATAAATTTTTGCATGGACAGTGTATTGTTAAGGACAAACACCGAGGTTCCTGACTGACGTGGAAAGAGGGATGGATGTACTGCCAAGTTTGATTGTGTCAATTGTGATGGAAGACAGTTTTTGTTTAGTTCCTTTGATCATTCCTTCAGTTTTATCCGCGTTCAATTGTAACTTATTTCGAGTCATCCAGTTTTGAATATCCAGGAAGCAGTTGGATGTTTCTTGCAAGAGCGACAACAATTTTTCAGGGGTATCACTCTTCTGGAGTTGAGTGTCATCAGCATAAGAATGATGAGTGATATTATGGCAGTTGATAATTTCAGCGACAGGAGCAGTGTACAGTGTGAAGAGCACTGGGCCTAAAACAGACCCCTGTGGGACTCCATGTTCGATTTTAACGGGTTCAAACGGCAAAAAGGACTGTTACTTTTCAGTATGTGAAGTCAAAGTGCCATATTCTGTAAAATAAAACAACAAAAAACAAAAAAAAACAACTTTCCCCCTGCCCCCCCCCCCCCCCCCCCCTAAAAAAAACCCAACCAACAAACAAAGCAAACAAACAAACAAAAACAACAACAACGTGTAACAGTAATCTTTTGGTGCAAATATCCTGGCTTCTGTTTCATTTTCGTGTGCTCATACCAGAGGTGCACTGACATCATAATCTGAATCAGTGAATGAGTGGAAAGAACTGAAATTTTCCTATTTTTGTGCCAAATTTGGTGTCCAATAAAATGGCAAGTAAGCTGAAGCAGTAAAGAACTGAAAACAATAAACAAAAGGATACTTAGTTTCCTAAACAAAACATAAACGCCAACAACAGAAAATAATGAAAGTCTGAACCGTTGCGCCACCGCGCACCGAAAACATTAAAGGTCACACTGTATTTTTTTCAAAAGTGGCGTACACCGAAAATTGTAACACCCAAAAGACTATTTCCCCAGAAAAGACGTAACTTTTGATACTACAGAGTACAGTGCATAAAAATGAACACGGCTCCAAAAAACTGTTTTACTCTTAGGAAACTGTTAAGACAGCAAAGAAAGGTTAAGCTTTTGGAAGAAGCCAGAAAGTTACAAATCTACATTCCTAATCTATTTGTATCAGTTGGGATCAGATCCAAAAATATGATCCACCTACATCATGCGATAGAAAATCACTTACTATGTTAAAAAAATAAATAAATAAAAAAAAATCAAAAAAATCTGCACTTAACATCAATTCAACAACAAAAATAGAATATGTACTTTATGATGCAAACAAAGAGAAAATGCTTACCTTATGTGAACTGAGGGGATTTGAAGAAGGAATGTATTGCAAGAGCGAGCACGCTCTTCGAAACGGCAGTTTCACATGACGTCTAAAAAGACAAACCGGAGCTAAAAATGGCAAATGAAATTTCAGGAGATGAACAAGGAGTCTCCCTCACACAGGACCTGAATGGATTCAAGCAGCTCTCGATTTGCACAACAATTATCCTACCAATATATGTAAAATGAAAAGTAAATATAACAGAAATTGTTCATATTGTAACGATGAGATTGATTGTATTGAACATTTCTTTTTTCATTGTCCAGTGGTTGAATCATTTTGAAAATTTGCTAGCCTATATCAACATATTATAATGTTAAAGTAACCTTTTCAGATGAAAATATGTTGTTTGGAATATTGATGCATGAAAACATAAACAGACTCATATTACAAAAAATCAATCACATTGTTTGAATCGCAAAATGTGTATGTCAGTTATATTTGAAAATCAGTTACAATTGAGAAAGATATTAAGCTTTTTTCTTCTCCATTTTTACCCCCCCCCCCAATCCCCCCACCCTCTCCATCTCTCTCTCTCTCTCTCTCTCTCTCTCTCTCTCTCTCTCTCTCTCTCTCTCTCTCTCTCTCTCTCTCTCTCTCTCTCTCAAATATTTCGCTTTATCTCGATTCCGTTTTCCATCTCTCTTTCACAGTCTTGATCTATTTCTCTCTCTAACAGTACACACACACACACACTCACACACACACACACACACACACACACACACACACACACACACACACACACACACACACACACACACACACACACACTTTCACACATACATGTGCTTACACAAAACAAATATCCATCTCTGCTCCCTTTCTGTATGTGGTTCGTCCGTCGGGATCGACGAGGACCATCTAGTCATCCTGGGGGTGGGTGGGCTGGGCTCTGTGGGTGCGCAGATGATTGGTCAGGCCAATCAGCGCCCGGAAGGTTCTGACGCAGTGTGGATAGGGGATGGTGGCGGCTTTCGGGGACTTGCTGGCACTACTTTTCTTGGCCTGTCTGCGTTGCTCTGCTGCAGCGATTCTGTTGGCCTCACAGGATTTGGCGCCTTTGTGGACAGCTGAACGCCACTTTGGTCTGTCCATTGCATTCAGCTCCCACGTGTCGTGGCTGATGTTGAAGGCTTTCAGAGAAGCTTTTAGAGTGTCTTTGAAGCGCTTCTTTTGGCCTCCATGGGAGTGCTTGCCATGTTGGAGTTCGCCGTACAGCAGTTTCTTGGGGAGCCGGTGGTCTGGCATGCGAACTACATGGCCTGCCCAGCGCAGCGCAGCTGGGCTTGCATCAAGATGGTGTAGATGCTGGGCAAATTTGCACGAGTGAGCACCTCTGTGTCAGGGGTCTTCTCTTGCCACTTTATGCCGAGAAGTTTTCTGAGGCTTGTGGTGTGGAAGTGGTTCAGCTTTTTGGCGTGGCGTTTGTAGACCGTCCATGATTCACATCCATACAGCAGTGTGGTGAGAGCTATGGCCTTGTATACTTTGAGCTTCGTCTCCAGGGTGATGCCTCTCCTGTTCCAAACGTTCTTATGGAGTCTGCCGAAGGCAGCGCTGGCTTTGGGGAGTCTGGCATTCACCTCGTCGTCATGACAACTGTGCGAGAGAGTGTACTGCCCAGGTATGTGAACTTGTCAACCGCGTTCAGTCGTTGCCCGTTGATGAAGATGTTTGGTTCAACGTAAGGCTTTCCTGGAGCTGGCTGGTGCATTACCTCAGTCTTCTTTGTGCTGATTGTGAGGCCAAAGTTGTCAAAGGCAGCAGAGAGCTTGTCGACACTGTGTTGCATGTCAGCTTCGGAGGCAGCGTTGAGAGCGCAGTCATCAGCAAACAGGAAGTCGTTGACAGTGTCTGTCCTCACTTTAGTTTTTGCTTGAAGCCTCCTGAGGTTGAGGAGTGAGCCATCTGTGCGGTACCTGATGCCAATGCCTACGTCAGCGTCTCTGAAGACATCTGTCAGCATGGCTGAAAACATGAGACTGAACAGGATGGGGGCAAGAACACACCCTTGCTTGACTCCGTTGGAGACAGGGAATGGTTCTGAAGTCTCTCTGTTGTCTTGGACTCGGGCCAGCATCCCATCGTGTAGTTGCCGTATGATGGTGATGAACTTTCTGGGACATCCGTACTTCGCCATGATTCTCCAAAGGCCATCTCTGCTTATAGTATCGAAGGACTTGGTCAAATCGACATAGGTGGAGTAAAGGTCGGCGTTCTGTTCCTGACACTTCTCCTGGAGCTGCCTGGCAGCAAACACCAAGTCGATAGTCCCGCGTTCTTTCTGGAAGCCACACTGGCTCTCTGGTAGGAGACCTTGCTCAAGGTGTGGTATGAAACGGTTGAGTAGCACTCTGGCCAGAGTCTTGCCTGAAACGGACAGCAGGGATATTCCACGATGGTTGTTACAGGCCTGACGATTTCCTTTGCGCTTGTACAGGTGTATGATGGAAGCGTCTTTGAAGTCCTGTGGAACTGTCTCATGATGCCAGATGAGCTGGAACAGCTGATGAAGCTTCTCAGTCAGCGCCATACCACCTTCTTTGTAGACCTCAGCTGGGATGGAGTCTGAGCCAGGGGCTTTGCCACTGGATAGCAGACGGATAGCTTTCTGGGTCTCCTCCAAAGTTGGAATGGCATCCAACGACTCACTGACTGGCACCTGGGGGAGTCGGTTGATGGCTTCATCATTGATGGTGGAAGGGCGGTTCAGTACGCTGTCAAAGTGTTCAGCCCATCTCTCAAGGATCCCGTCCTTGTCAGTGATTAGGGTAGAACCATCAGCACTGAGGAGTGGAGCAGATCCAGAGGTGGTGGGACCGTAGACTTCTTTCAGGCCGTTATAGAAGTTCTTCATGTCGTTCCTGTCTGCAAAGCCCTGGATCTTATCAGCTTTGTTGCTCAACCAGGAATCCTGCATCTGCCGCAGCTTCAGCTGGATGGTGCTGCGTGCGCTCTTCAGTGTGTCTTTCTTTGACTGTGACTTGGGATCTTCAATGTGGGGTCTGTAGGCTTGGCGTTTGTCTTCCAGCACATGCTTGATCTCAGTGCAGTTCTCATCAAACCAGTCTTTGTACTTCCTGGCAGAAGGCCTCAGACACTCCATGGCAGTGTTGTACACCGTCTCATGCAGTGCGCCCTGAGGCCGTCTCTTGGGCTGGATGCGGAGGTTGAGTTTGGAGACGATAAGGCGGTGGTCTGTCCAGCACTCAGCGCCGCACATGGCCTTCGTGACTCGTACGTCCTGCCTGTCCCTCTTCCTGACGATGACAAAGTCGATGAGATGCCAATGCCCAGAGCGAGGATGCATCCATGACGTCCTGTTACGGGTAGGGAGGCAGAAGACGGTGTTTGTGATAAGAAGGTCGTGCTCGGCACATGTGTGGAGAAGTAGTAGACCGTTACTGTTACAGTTACCAACCCCATGCTTCCCAATCACGCCTTCCCAGGAGGTGCTGTCACAGCCAACTCTCGCGTTAAAGTCACCAAGAATGATGAGCTTGTCTGCGTTGGGAACAGTGGTGACAGCGTTCAGGTCCTCGTAGAACTTGTCCTTGATCTCATCCGGGTTGGTCATGGTGGGCGCGTAGGCGCTGACAATGATGGTAAACTTCTTCCCGTTGCATAGGGGGAGTTTCATCGTCATCAGGCGATCGTTCACTCCTTTCAGGGGGCCAGCCAGCTTGCCAACGAGGGTTGTCTTCACTGCAAAGCCAACTCCAGCCTCTCTACTCAGGTCCGCGACCACTCCAAAAGAAGGTGTAGCCTGCGCCTCGCTCACAGAGTTCGCCTTCTTCTGCCAGTCTGGTCTCACTTAAGGCAGCGATGTCGATGTTGTACCTGGCTAGTTCACTCGCAATGAGTGTTGTGCGTCTCTGTGGTCTGTCTGAGTCGCCTCTGTCCAGAAGCGTACGCACGTTCCATGTGGCAATGGTCAATGGGGTGCTCCTTGTTTTCTTCTTTTCTTCTTTCTTTTCTTTGTGTGTCGACCGCTTGAGTAGGGCCCCCATCAGCCGCGGTATGCTGACTAGGGTGGTGTGGAGCAGGCAATGTTTAGGGAACTTTTCTAGTCCCTTCCTCGTGCCATGGAGGTGAGCAGTGCTGTCCTGAAGAGAGCTGCTCAGTCGCTCAGGGGGCTGCCGATCTCCACCGCTGCTCCAGTCGGTGAAAAACGACCCTATGGCCTGAGCCACCTGTGTGCAGGTCCGCGGCTACGACTGCTAGTGTACCCACACCTGTCTCTTCGTCGCTCGCCTGTCGCCACAGGGCTTGGTTTTTTGCTTTTCATTCATATTTTTTATTTGTTATTTACACACACACACACACACACACACACACACACACACACAATGAGTGTTGTGCGTCTCTGTGGTCTGTCTGAGTCGCCTCTGTCCAGAAGCGTACGCACGTTCCATGTGGCAATGGTCAATGGGGTGCTCCTTGTTTTCTTCTTTTCTTCTTTCTTTTCTTTGTGTGTCGACCGCTTGAGTAGGGCCCCCATCAGCCGCGGTATGCTGACTAGGGTGGTGTGGAGCAGGCAATGTTTAGGGAACTTTTCTAGTCCCTTCCTCGTGCCATGGAGGTGAGCAGTGCTGTCCTGAAGAGAGCTGCTCAGTCGCTCAGGGGGCTGCCGATCTCCACCGCTGCTCCAGTCGGTGAAAAACGACCCTATGGCCTGAGCCGCCTGTGTGCAGGTCCGCGGCTACGACTGCTAGTGTACCCACACCTGTCTCTTCGTCGCTCGCCTGTCGCCACAGGGCTTGGTTTTTTGCTTTTCATTCATATTTTTATTTGTTATTTACACACACACACACACACACACACACACACACACACACACACACACACACACTGATTGCCTCAAGCAGATTAGCCTCATCAGTCACCTCCGGACCCACAGCCACCGATCTTCCTTCTGATATTTGAAGCCATGGTCATCTTCGAATCCGAATGACGAACATCACAGCAGATATGCGCTATTGTCTGTCCCATCCATTCAGTATTCAATGAACGTCTGAGGAGGACAAGCACTTGCTACTGGACAACAAAACCATTCTTGAACATGTCAAGGAAGATCGTACTCAGGGTCATTTTGAATAGCAACATTGCTGGATATATCGTCTTCGAGAACCAGCGTAGTTTGTACGACAACTAAAGGAATGTCAACATGATCTTTGCTGTTCACGAAATCAAAAGAGAAATGCCGAGATTTCTTGCGGGCCTTGCTCTTAATTGTCAGTTTGAGAAAAGTCCCTTGATACCGTCAGCCGAGACGTACCTGTCTCTAGCAGTTTCAGCTTGAGGTATGGGGTCTCTCCACATCCACGTTTAGGGCTTTTATCTTACTTCTGGCATTATTGACGTTTACATCGAATTCAAAAGACATCCAGACATACAAAGCAGGCGTTTCTGTAATACACTACGAATCACTATTGTTGCTGTCATCGGCCTTGTCATACAAAAGCAGTGGAATCCCCTTAGCGACCAATCAGACATGCAACATACAACGAATTACGTTTTAACCATTGTGTTTTGTCAAATCCCATGCTAGTACGTGTTGTGTCAGGTCAGGGGCGTAGCCCTTGCTACTGGTACCATGTAACCCAGTACTGCCTGCCGTATGTGAAGTCTCCCAACGACGGACCAGGCGGAGGAGGAAACCTTTACCCACGGCTGTGAAGGCGGAAGAGGATGACCAAAGGGCAGGGGGAGCTCTTATCCTTGGCTGGAAGTCCTCCTAGGAGACGGAACTCCAAAGAAAAAAAACCTCCACCTGCCGAGGCCGTTCAACACGTGGCAGAATCTGCACCTGTGGGACTTTGAGCGTCGGTAGGCGAGAGAGTGGGGAAGGGACTGCACAACTCCTCCTCACTAAACCCAGCTGGAGGAAGTTGGAGGGAGCTACACCTTCTACTGCACTGGGAAGCCAGATGGCACCCCAAGAACCTCAGGCGTGGGCTTTGCCATACAAATCAAACTTGCACGACAGCTTGACAGCCTTCCACGTGGGATAAACGATAGGCTGATGACCCTGCGTCTGAAGCTGTCCGAGGATCGCTTCCCCACAGTCATCAGCTGCTATGCCCCGACGATGACCAACCATGATGACGTCGATGAAGCTTTCTACGAGGAGCTCAGCCGCACCATTTCAGCGGTAGACCGAAAGGACAGGCTGATCATCCTCGGTGATTTCAATGCCCGCGTCGGCGTGGAGTTCTCCTCGTGGCCAAAAGTCCTAAGACAGTATGGCACTGGCAAGTGCAACTACAGCGGACTGCTTTTGCTGTCACTCTGCGTGCAACAAGCGGACAAGTATAAGAACACATGGATGCACCCCCGAGCAGTGGCACATGCTATGCTGTGTGATTTTCCGGCAGAGGGACAGAGGTGATGTTTCCATTACACGCTGCATGATAGGAGCAGTCTGTTGGTCGGACCATCGCCAGGTACGCAGCAAGATGAACATCAGACTTGCATGCAAGCTCCAACCAGCCAGCCTAGGAAGCTAAACATTCACCGCCTCCATGTCACCAAGGACGTGCTGCAGCAGCAAATCCAAGCAGCTCTCCAAGAAGTTCCCACATTGACTGATGTAGAAGAGGTATGGAGCACCATTAGAGATGCTGTGTACACAGCAGCAGCTGACACACTCAGCTTTGTACAGAGGAGCCACAAAGAGTGGTTTGACAAGAACGACTCTGGAACCTCCAAGATCCTGAACACACTGCATATACGGCATCAGGATCACATTTCCGAAAAAGACTGCCAGAGGAAAAAGAACCAGTACTTGCAAACCAAGCAACTCGTACAGAAGAGGCTGCGTGAGATGAAGAACACCTTGTGGGAGAGAAAGTCCGAAGAGCTTCACTCCACTGCTGATGCCCACGACACAAAGACCTTTCATGATGGTCTCCGAGCTGTGTATGGGCCGAGAGTCACAGGATCAACCCCTGTCCGAACCTTGAACCAGAACACCCTCCTGACAGGCAGCACACTTCAATACCCTCCACAACAGGGACTCGTCCGTATCTGACGTAACTGCAGCCCTCCCACAGCTACCAGTCAATGACCGAGCTAGGTGCCCCTCCCACCAAGGCCGAGACCCGGAAGGCCCTGAAGCTGACAACCTCAGGAAAAGCACCAGGAGCGGATGGAATCCAGGCCGACATCTACAAGTATGGAGGTGAGGTGCTGACAGACAAGCTGACTACCCTGTTCCAGTTTATCTGGGAAAGAGGGGAGGTCCCCCAGGATTTCAAGGATGCTTCAATTGTCCACATCTACAAACGAAAGGAAGACAAAACATCCTGCGATAACCACCGTGGTGGTCGCCCGCATCATACCAAACAGACTGGTTGACCATGCCTCCAACACAGTCATCTCTGAAACACAGTGCGGCTTCCGCTCAGGCAGGGGAACTTGTGACATAGTGTTTGCCGTACGCCAGATGCAAGAGAAGTGCCACTTGACTAAGGCCTTCGACACGGTGAACCGCCGTGGTCTGTGGAAGATCCTCCAAAAGTTCGGCTGCCCAGAGAGCCTAATCCAGCTGATTGCGTCATTCCACGAGGGCATGCAGGCGAGAGTACAGGAAAATGCTTACATGTCGGATCCGTTCCCTGTGGTAAATGGAGTGAGGCAGGGCTGCGTCCTGGCACCCACACTGTTCTCCATTCTCTTCTCTGCCATGCTGATTGACACCTTCCAAGACTGTGACCGGGGCATCCACATTCAGTTTCGCACAGATGGCAAACTTTTCAACTTGCGGCGACTCCACGCCAGGTCCAGGGTGTTTGAGGCACTCTTGAGAGAGTTCATCTTCACTGATGACTGCGCGCTTGCTGCACACACCCATGAGGCCATGCAGTTCATTATGGACAGGTTCTCAACCTCCTGCAGGCGCTTTGGACTCACCATCAGCCTCAGCAAGACCGAGTCCATGTACCAACCAGCTAGCTCACAGAACGCCAGTGCCTCCCTCCACACCCCCACCCGCAATCAAGATCAATGACAGATATCAAGTCAGTCGACATGTTTTGCTACCTGGGCAGCACCCTATGCAGCAACAGAGCGCTTGATGCAGAAGTGACGCTGCGCATCGCCAAGGCCAGCTCCGCCTTTGGCAGACTCAACAACAGGCTGTTGAACAGCAAAGCATCAGGCTCAGCACCAAAATCAAATCCTACAGAGCTGTTGTGCTGTCCACCTTGTTGTACTGCTGTGAAACATGAACGACGTATCGCCATCACATTCAACAACTTGAGCAGTTCCACCAGAGATGCCTACGAAAGATCCTTGGCATAAAGTGACAAGAGAGGGTCTCCAACCTCCAGGTTCTAGAGAGGAGCGGCCTGCCCATCATCGAAAGCCTGTTGATCCAGTGCCAGCTACGCTGGACAGGATACGTTGTCCGCATGACAGACAGCAGGATCCCGAAGATGTTTTTGTTTTTGTTTGGCCAGCTGAAGGAAGGCCACCGCGAACTTGGAAGACCCTGCAAGCGCTTCAAGGACACCTTGAAGACAAACCTCAAAGCCTGTGACATAGACATCGCTTCCTGGGAAACTGATGCCCTTGACCGCTCTCGCCGGAGGATGCTGTCCTCTAGTGGCATAAAGACGTTTGAAAACAAGAGAACGCTTGCCATAAAGGAGAAGCGTGAGCGAAGGAAGCTGGGCTCAACATCTGGAGACGTTTTCCCTTGCAACACCTGTGGGAAGTGCTGCGCATCCAGAATCGGACTCTTCTCCCATATGGGGACACACACCGACAGATAAGCCTGCCTGCCTACTCATCCGTCGGTCCGACGGGAGACTCCGTCATCATAATCATCATCACGTGTTGGACACCATGGTCTGATAATTTTCATATGCGTTTTCGTAAATGAGACAATTGTTTTAAAAAAAAAAAGAAATACGATAATGTCACCCCCACAATCACCAAATCAGCTCCATCACCATAACTGTTGGCACAAACGCTTTCATTCACAACCATCATCAGTTTCTTTAGAGCCAACCTCTTCAACATCCTCAGACACTCTCCACCATCACGATGCTTACATCATAATCATCATCATCACTGCCATCACAGTATCATTTATAGATTTTAATTGATTGTGTGCACATTTTATATAATCATCAGGAGCGACAACAATAACAACATATTTTCTTTAATTCAGAGCATGCGTATTAACAGATCATATTTGCGTCTTGAGACCAAGATTTACCCAGTTTTGAAAAATAATGCGTTTGGACAATACAGACCTTGCACAGTCAAGTAAGGAAAATTCATTGTTCTGTGTCTGTGTATCTTGACTTCCTGTGTGCCAGATGATAGGGAGCGTTAAGCAGTATTCGTAAGCAGTTGTGTATCAATACAGACATCGTGCATGTTGAACCAGCAAAACATGAATTGTCAGTTTTCGTGGCTGGGCATGTCCCCCCCCCCCCCCCCCAACTCCCCTTCCTCCCCCCGCCCCCTCTCTCTCTCTCCCCCCGCCCCCCTCTCTCTCTGTTTCTGTGTTATTTTCTGTGGCTAGATTGATTTGTGAGTTATATCTGCCCCGTTTCGCTTATGGAGCGTGTCACAGCTCATTGATAAAACAGAAACGAGAAGGAGGTGACTTCCATGTGTGCTTCACTCTGGGAGACCGGGGGAGAAGGAATGTTCCCCAGACTGACCCAAGGGGACCTTTTTGTCACCCAAGTGATCCCATGTGGGTCGTTCTGGTAAACTTGGGTCAAGTACACCCGGTTCTCAAAACCCCGACACATTAAGATAAAAGCAACGGTAGCAACAACAGCAGCCATAGTCCTCTGGTTTGTGTTACATATTGGTAACTGGAAGAACGTGTGTTCCAGCTGATTCGTATCTTGACACGGTTGAGTGTGATGTGAGCTCAGGTGGGAAGATTTGGGCGTGTTTATTGGGAGTTTGATTTTTGGCGGTAAAGTTTCTGAATAGTTTATGCAAAATGATTTGTATCTAACCCTAAACATTTCCCAGGACTTTTGTGGGTTTTCTGCTTTTTATTGTGAAAACCAAGAATCTATAAATGTGTTTGTTTCCTGAGACAGCGGCGAGCTATCAAACTTCTAATATCCTGGGTCCCTTTGAAACTCATCTTGTCCAAGTGTATTCTTTGACGTTTGGATGGATAGACCTCCACGTATCTTCCAGGTCAAAAGAGGATAACATTTCTAAAAGGGCTTCTTTTTCTCGTGAGTGTGGTTTGCCGGCTATGTTATCTAGAAGGGGTATTGCTGTGTCAAAATCACCCAGAACACACAGGTGGTCGTAGTCGTGGCTATGTAACAAGTTGCCGAGTTGGTTTATGAATGCTATTTTGTCAACGGTCCAATTTGGTGCATAGTAATTGGATATGATAGTTGATTTGTGGTCATGTGTAATTCTCTGTTGCTTGGATGAGTTCTGCATGAATATGTTTAGGACTGGAAATGAGAATGGTAAGTCCATTGATTCTACTAGTGCTTGCTCTATAGAATATACTTCCTGACCACTGAGCATTAATTTGGGGCATTACATCATCTGCCACGTATGCTTCCTGCAAACATACAATGTCTAACCTTTGCCACGGTTTTCTAAGGAAGTCAAATACTACTTTCCTTTTTAGGTTATTTCTAAGCCCTCGAACATTAAGAGTACCAATGCATATACCATCATTTATATTTGAAAAAAGGGGTATCTTTTTTTTTTTTTTTCAACTTTCTGAAAATCATAATCGTTAATTGCAAGTCCGTTAAAGAAAGCCGAAGGTCGCGAATGAGAGGTTAGGCTGGTTGGGACAGAACACGCCCATTCAATATGCTTTCCGCTTTTTCCTCCCCGTTGTGTTCTGCAGTCAGGACAGCGGGCTTTCTGTTTTCTGGAAGACTGAATGTTGTGGCAGGGGGAGACTCGCTCCTTTCTCTCTTTTTTTTCCTGCGCTGCGACTCTGCCGAGAGCAGGCTTCGAGTGGCTGGTTTCCTGGGTGTGGGGGCTTTTCTTGGCATCGCTGGCGCGTGCTGGCGACTGCACACGTTATGTTGGTGTGGTGCACACTTGAGCACTGGGCCTTCTCACACATTTCGGTGGACTGTTTATTTAGACTGCCCTGCTGCTCCGCCCTCCTCCTCAGCAGCAGTGGTCACAGCAGAGGGGCAGTCAGTCATTTTATGTCCTTGTTGCAAGCATCCCCTGCACACCACCTATCCCTCACGATTTGCTGCCAGGTGTCTGTCTTGTAGGCACTTGGTACATTTTATTGGCTTTTGTTTTTGTTCTTTATGATAAAACACCGCGGTGAACATACCAAGATTCAAGATTGGTCGCAGATGTGTGTTCAGCACAGAGATAAACACAAACCTGGGACCAGTCTCGAAACATGTTAGCCGTCCATCGGGGTTCCTCAGTTGATCATTACGAAATGAGGACCTAATCTCCACACCTACTTTCTGAAGTCCGCAGTTTAGTGGTTGGTCTTTCATCAGTCTGGCTGAGAACTTTTAATCAAGACGTATCGACATCTAGATTGGTTAAAGTTAATGGTCCCTAGCATCTTTCGGCCATCGGGGGTATCCACATAATTTATATCCAAGCCTATTTGATGATGATATTGATGGGCTGGCAGGCAGTGTGGAAGTGCTGGCAAAACTGGTGAACCGCTTGGAATAAACATCAACGAAGTTTGGAATTAAGATCAGCCCCAACAACTGGAAACAGTGAAACAGTTTTAAGTACCTTGCCTCCATCATCACTGACAAAGGTTCTGAGACGAAAATGTTGGCAAGAGCTGCGCAGACTGCAACAGCACTAGCAAGACGAAATCGCAAATGGAAAGAAAATTTTAAGTTCCGACATGCATTATTTTCTTGCATACTTGTGAGTCCTGGATTATTACAGCAGAGCTGCTGAGAGGGATCCAAACAATAGCAATGAGACGATACCTTCTTGGTATCTCCTACAACTGAAGACTATATAATAGATGAAAAAGTCGGGAAAACCATTAGACAGCACATTCATTAGTACAAAGAACGATGGAACACAGTTAAAAGAGAGAGAGAGAGAGAGAGAGAGAGAGAGAGAGAGAGAGAGAGAGAGAGAGAGAGAGAGAGAGAGATGATGTGGTTTCGTGATAACGACACTTTCCACGACGACCCAACAACATGGAAGAGGATACGAGGCAGATGGTGAAAGAAGTGGGCAGAAAACATCACTGAGTGGACAGAGAGGAGTTTTGCCGAAACCCAGCCCTATCTCACGACCACCAGAAAATTTTTTATGGAGAATGTTGGTGTTGCGTTCAGCAGTGCAGTGCCCCCACAACAAAACCATGTGTCTGGACCAGTGGCAATCACAGTGACGCGGTGCTTGGTCTCCAGTTTGTCAATAATCTTGACATGGTCCATGCAATATTGTCTCCAGTTTCACTGTGTTTACGCGGAATATTATCTATGTAAATGTTACGTTTTCATCTACTTTCGAGATCATCCATATTCCTGTCTAGACATTCTACTCTCGTTTTTTCATTTACACATTCCAAACTTTCGTCCTCCTGCTCCAAACCAGAAAGGTTCTATTTCAAATCAAGATTATCATTTTCAACTCTAGCAAAACCAACTTCCATTTCTTCACCTCCTCAGTCACCTGGTCAAATTCACAGTTCAAGCTGTTCAACACTGACATCACTTCCTTCGGATTTGGGTCTGATAACTGAGGCTAGGCTACCTCCAATCTGATAGCGGGGTGACCATCCCCAACCTCAGTGGGTCCTCAGGTGGCGGATAGAGGGACGGCCCCTAGATATAAGGGTTAGCTGCGAAATAAGCTAGATCCTTGTCTAGACAAATAAGCAGTCCCAGACCAACTGGCGGTGTTCCTACCAGGACGGGGTGGAGTGACGCGTGGCACCGTCACCCCTAAAAATGCCCCATGTGTCATAGTACGGTTTCATCACACGGGTAGGAGGCGTGTTTAAGCCTCTAGCCCCTGTTCTCCCAAGGTAGGTCTTTAAACCAGGAGCTTCCCAGCTATGGGCTGAATACAAAGACCTCAATGGCAGAGCAGGCGGAAGAGGAGACTCATACTTTCCCAGTGGCTGCAATGGCAGATGAAGGCACCCACTTGAAGTCCCTTGTACATATGTGGATAAAGGATGGATGGTGGACAAAGAGGGTTCAATAGCCCTGTAAGGCCACCTCTCTAGAGAAGACAAACTTGATCAAAATCACTCAGCCTGCCGAAGACGGAGTATGTCAGCTATGGCGTAGTTCTGGGTCAGATTAGGACACACATGCACAACATCGATCATGGTCATGCGTCAAACTACTTTAACGTCATGGCGTTGTTCCTATTAGTGACAACTGGAGAGGAATGGAGCTGGGCCCTTAGCCTTAAGAGAGTCCACCTAAGCGACGTCCACAAAATCATCTCCAGATGTCAGTTCCCAGTTAGGAGGCAGCGACCATCTGCCAGTCATTATCAACAATTCCAGCTTGGGATGCACTAGACGTACCATAGCTCCGAGCTGGAATTTCAAATGAGCCAGCTGGACCTTATTCGAAGAGGAAATGGATAACCTTTGCCAAAATATCAGCGAAGAAAACCATCTCAACAAGAATGTCCAACACTTCACTGAAGCGATGCTACAGGCTGCAAAGAATTCCATACCTAAAGGCAAGTGAATACAGTGCAGGCCCTTCTGGAGTAACACCCTTCAGCAGCTCCACTTAGATCTGAATGCAGCAAGGGACACAATGGAAAAGAACCCCACACCAGAAAACATCTAAAAACACAACGCAGTCAAGAATACCTTGAACAACACGAAAAAGCGATACAGAGAAGTTGGAACGAAAAGACCAGCAGCCTCAACATGGATAAAGACAACAGCAAACTTTGAACCCTCACTTAAGTCCTAAATGATGACACAATCCCCACACAAAGCCAAACTGTACTGGAAGAAGAAGGCCAGCACTTCAGTGGAAAGAAAGAACAACGAACAAAGCAAGACCACTGTCTCCAACGCCAAACTTCAGGAAGTCCACACAAAGATCAAGGAGAAATTGAAACACCAAAGTCCTGTCCATGACATCAGCCTTCATGATCACAGAAGTAAAACTCTTCATGAAACTCAAGTACAAGGAGGCTCCTGGAGAAGATGGAATTATCAATGATATGATCAAACACCTAGGGCACACAGTCAGAGGAAAACTCCTTCAGATCATAAATCAATCATGGAACACGGGGAAACTTCCAGACCAATGGAGAGAAGCAGTCATCATCCCCATCAGAAAGAAACAGAAAGACAAGTCAAAGATTGATGAACATTACCATCCCAGCGAGTGGACACATCTTTACTGATGGGTCCTCAGACGGAGCAGTAAAGAACTGAGGAGCAGGAGTTTTCATCCAACACACAAATGGAAAACTCACACAAGAAACATTTCCCACTGGAAAAAGCTCCTCCAACTACACAGCGGAAACACGCGCTCTCCTCCATGCAGCAAAAAACCCTTGATAAATCAACCAGACTACCACCCAGGATTGTCTTCTTCACTGATTGCAAATCTGTTCTAGACGCGCTGCAAAACAAACTAACTGACCAACAGCAAGTGTCTGTACAAAAGACCCTAAATGACATCTCACAAGTGTCTGTCATCACACTGCAGTGGATTCCATCCCACTGCACTGCAGGATCACTGGGAATGAAAAAGCTGATGTTCTGTCAAAAGTGAGAAGCAGAATGGAGGAGTTCAGCCACCCAGTGACGTACACAGAGGCTAAAACAATTATCCACAGCCAGTACCGAAGGCAGAACGCTGACAAAGGGACAGATGCAATCCACCAACTCCAGCGACACCAGCAAACAATCATCTTCAGACTTCGTACAGGCCACTGCAGGTTTTGAGCCATCTGAGCTGAATGAAAATATCTCACGCAGATGAATGTCCCTGTGGCACAGGTACACAAACCCCAGGACATATTCTCCAACACTGCCTCACTTGTGAGGATCTATGACGCTAGTCCTGGCCCGAGGGAGTAAGCTACAGGCACAGCTTTGGGGTGACCGAAGTGACCTGGAGAAAACCGTGGGCTTCGTCAGGGCGACGAAGCTTCAAGTCTGACGCATCCCAACAATATCGAACGCTGAAGAAGAATGGTCCGATAATGTTTCTGATGCAGAACCGTGCTGTCTTTTCCACCAGTTAACTCCAACACTGCTATGACGAGTCTGCCGAATGCCATTAGTTTTCAGCTCCACACTGGCACAACAGTGGATGGAATTTCCGTAATAAAGGAGAGTGTGGAGCACCCATATGATGACACCGTCTGTACGCGTTCTTGTGTGGTGGCTTTGATCATTGCCGTATCAGCGCAAAGGAGGCAAAGACAGCAGGAAAGTGACCATACACGGTTCGGTATGGAGAACGTACGGTTCGGAATGCCAGAGATGATGATGATGATGATATGGATACTTATATAGCGCCTATCCTCGGTCGGAGACCAAGCTCTAAGCGCTTTACAAACACGGAGTCATTTGCACAAGACGGTATGGCTCTAGAGTGTCACGGACCAATTACTCCACTCCAGGACAAACCAGTCTTCGTTGGTGAATATATTGTGTTGTAACACTTTTTGTCAAAACACAATTCTTTCGTTGCCGAGGGTCCTTTTCACGTGCGCTAAATGCATGCTGGTTTTCCGTCTAATCAGAATGACTAGCGTGCAGACCATCACTCAAGGCCCAGTTGCAGGGAATAATAATCTGACGAGTGTGGGATTCGATCCCGTGTCTTAGGTATCTAGCTTCCTTGGTGGATGCTACCTCTTGGCCACCACTCCACATGCATGACCTTTCTATTTCGCGTCACTCCGTGAAAACCATCCAACTCACCCCTCCCTATCCACCCTCCTGCCCAAGAGACAGGTAAGAGAGAAAGAGAGAGAAGACAGTTATTTTGTGAAATCCGAGCACTGCCTGAATAGTTCAGGCATTCTGTCTATTAGCTTGTTGCCGTAGCTAGTACACAAAAAGCTAGCGGCTACAGCTATTACACAAAATGCCTTCAAGCTTCACACAAAACTGTCAGTGGACGAAAAAAATCTCTTCCTTGAAAAACCATTTCTAAGTTGTGTGATTATATCCTGTCCCATGACTCTATCCCACAAAGGTGTCTTGCAAGTCGTTCGATAAAAAAGATGTCCTCAATGACAACGTATGGAAACATTATCGATTTTTTCTTCCCTGTCTCGTTACTGTGACAGAATTAGATAATAAATCTAACGTCGTTTCCTTGTGTGGGTAAAATTGCATACGTTTCTGGGTATACTGCAACCAAGTCTTGGTTGACTGATTGACTGAAGCTATAGTTTTCTTGCATTTTATCATGCAGAAAAAGTAACAGTTTTGAACAGCACACGAACCATTGAACATAAATGTGAATTTACCTTACAGTTGTTTTTTTCTTTCCCCCCTTTTTTTCATTGTCACTGCCACTGGTCCCAAAACATGGCTTGGTCGTGGGGATGTTGCACTGCTGAACGATTCACCACCATTCTAAATTTCTGGCTGTCGTGGGACGGGGCCTAAGGTTCAGCAAAGCTCCTCTCTGTCCACTCAGTATGCCCACTTCTTTCACCATCTGCCTCGTCTCCTTTCCCCTGCACTGCTCCCTTGAAGGATGGCCATACCATCACATTTTCTTTTTTTTCACTGCGGTCTGTAGGTCTTCACATCGATAAAGTGCTTTCTGGCTGTTTTCTGGTCTTTTTCATTTGTTGTTATTTGTAGGAGATGCCAAGGTGTCTCTTGAGGCATCTCATTTCTATTATTTGGATCATTTTCTGAAGCTCTACTGTGAGAGTGCAGCACTCGCATGCATACAAGAAAATAGAGAGAAGCAGTGCATGCAGGAACTTCAGCTTTGTTCTGAGGCTGATGTTCTTGTCTTTCCAGATGGGTTTCAGTCTTGCCAGTGCTGCTGTCGTCTGCACAGCTCCAGCTAATTAGTCTGTCTTGGACCCTTCACTGATGACAACAAGGTTCTTACACTGCTTCACTGTTTCCAGCTGTTGTGCACTGACATTAATCTTGGTCTTGATGGGGTCTTTGCTGTTTGTCATGACTTTCGACTTCTCAGTGCTGATATTCATCCAGTACTTGGTTGATGTTTCGTCCAAGCAGCTCACCAGTTTGCTTGTTCTTCCTCACTGCCTGGTAGTTCACCAGTATCGTCAGCAAATCGGAGATTTGTGATGGTACGTCCTCCGATGTTGATAGTTCCAGAGTGTCCTTCAACAGCATCAGTCATTATATATTTCAGTAAGATGATGCAGAGTGTGGAGACAGGAGACAGCCTTGACAGACCCCAACTTCACGGACGGACTTATTCATTTCTGTATTTATCTATTAAACCTCTGTGTGTGCATGTGGTGTGTGATCATAATGGAAATGAACTTTGGCACACCAGTTCACATCGCACACAACATGTCAGTCTCACGAAACCACATATTATGTAACATTCTTCTCAAAGGTTGTCACTATAATTTTCTTCAGCAAGTTATAAAAAACACAAAAGAAAAAAACAACAAAAAAAAACAACAACAACAACTGTAAAACAATGCTGCCTGCATGACTCTCAGAGTCCCATGTACTGATTTCATTTCTCATTTCCCTCGCACTCTGCAGTGGTTCCCCGTTGAGGCGAGAATTAAAAAAAAAAAAAAGATATGCAAAGTTGCGTGTCTATTGTTCTGCTTTCCACGCTACAGAACCTATCTATGTTTTACTTTTAGTGCTTACACTTCATCAAGTATTCTCGTCTCTACCTCTGACTGTTATCTTCTGGAAATTCCTTGTGTCGCTATAAAAAAAACCCATGGTGAACGCTCTGTTTTCTTTGCTTTCCTCTTATCTGGAACAACCTTCCACATTATCACCGTTCACCTGTCTCCATCGCTGCCTTTTGTTCTTTTCTGAAAACCCGTCTTTTCAAAACCTGTCTTAAGTTTCCTACTTCTCCAACACCACCCCAAGCTTCCCAACTCACTTTGCATGTGTGAGGAGTGAGAGAAGGGGGGATAGTGGAGGGAGAAAAAGAGAATGTTCATTCATGTAACTTGTGTAAACAAAGTGAGTCTATGTTATACTATGTTATAACCTGGTGTTTGGTTCTCTCTCTCTCTCAAGTGGGATTGGTCGTATTTTCAGGAAGATGATTTGTTTAAGAGAAAATCTGATGACAGAGAAAAGAACGCTTTTGGTAAAGATTTGTTAGAGATGTGTTCCGCATTTGATTGTGTTATTTTGAACGGGTTATGTCATTTTGGTTTTGATGATTCATTAACATTTGTCTCGTCTACAGGTGGAAGTACCATAGATTATGTTATAATGTCCAGAGAGTTGTGTGTTATGAATTTTGTACGCTCATTGAAGGTAGTTTCATTTATTGACTCACCGCATTTCCCTGTATCGTTTACAATTGCTCAGAGTGAAGACACTGATTGTACTGAGAAAGTAAATGATATTAAATGGATTAATAGATTAGCTTGGGATCAAACAAAGGAGAACAGTTTCAAAGAAAATCTTTATTCAGACGATTTACAGACTATGTGTGTACATGCGTTTTCTCTTTTGGATTACAGTGTAAATGAGGCTTTGGAACTATTCAGTAATGTATTGCTGAGAGCGAGTGAATGTATGAGGAAGCGTGTGTGTGTTGGGAGCGATCAGCGAGATGCCCCATGGTTTGATGCTGAATGTAAAGATGCAAAACACAAAGCCAGACAATTGTTAACAATGTTAAGACAAACCAAGGATGATAAGCACCGATTACCCTATGTGAAAGCTCGGAAGGAATATAAGGATTTATGTAAGGTAAAGAAAGTTAGCTATAGACGTGATAAAGCCAGACGTCTAGCATCACTGAGCAAAGACAGCAAACAGTTTTGGAAAGAAGCAAAGCAAGTGTCTGGAAGAAGGAAAATAGGAGTATGTAAAGACATTAAAGAAAATGAATGGTTTGAACACTTTCGGAATTTATTTACTCAGAACGAGGTTATCACTAATGATAACAGAGCCATTAGTGAAGTGCAACCAGAGGAATCAAATATATCTGATGAACTAAGTCATGATATTTCAGAACAAGAAGTTGCAGATGCTATTCGGAAATTAAAAAAAGGCAAGGCTTATGGTTTAGACAGTATTTTGGCAGAAATGTTAAAATCAGCTGATAATATTGCTGTACTTTTTTTTAACAAAACTGTTTAACATTCTGTTTGATAAGGGCACGTATGCAGATGAATGGGCGAAGGCAATAATTGTTCCAATTTTTAAAAAGGGAGATAGTAGATCAACAGACAACTATAGGGGCGTGTCTTTGCTCAGTCTTATTAGCAAATGTTATACATCAGTGCTAAACGGAAGACTTGTCAAATGGGCTGAAGAAAATGATATGCTAACAGAGTCACAGGCTGGATTCAGGCGTGGTTATACGTTATGCCACAACAGATCATATTTTTACTCTGAACGCGGTTATTGAGAAATCTTTATCAAAGAAGGGAGGCAAGCTTTACGCCTGTTTTGTCGATCTGAGAAAAGCATTTGACTCTGTGCAACGTCAGCCTTTGTTTGATATTTTGATTCAGAAAGGTATAAAGGGGAAATTTATGAATGCCATCATTGCTATGTATAAATGTGTTACGTCTTGCGTACGTATTGAAGATAAGTTAACTGAGTTTTTTGATTGTCCCGTTGGCTTAAGGCAAGGTTGTATGTTGAGCCCTATATTGTTTTCGTTATTTGTTAACGAAATTGCTTCAGCAGTTGAAATCAGTGGTATTCATGGAATTCAGTTTTTGCCTAATTTATTAGAGTTGTTCATTCTTCTGTTCGCAGATGATATTGTACTGCTATCTAACACTGCGACTGGTCTGCAAAATCAAATTAATATTCTGAATAATGCATGTAAAACACTCTTCTTGAATGTAAATACTGACAAAACTAAAGTGATGGTTTTTCGAAAAGGTGGATTTTTGGGAAGATATGAAAAGTGGAATCTCGATGGAAATGCTCTAGAAGTAGTGAATGAATATAATTATCTAGGGTTTGTTTTTACAACAAAAATGAGTATAAACAAAGGAGTAGGGATTTTAGCAGCAAAAGGCAAACATGCATGCATTGACTGTATAAAATATATAACGAAGCTGAATGATATTTCCAAGGGATGTTTTTTCAAAATATTCGATGCTCAGGTACAACCCATTCTTTTGTATGCTTCTGAGAAGTGGGGTCTTAACAGACTTGATAATATTGAGAAAGTTCATTCCTTTGCATGTAAACGTTTTTTGAACATAACACTTAGAGTACCAAACAAGTTTGCATACGGCGAATTAGGACGTTATCCACTATATATATAAATAGTGCAACAAGGTGTATCAAGTACTGGTTAAGGTTGCTGAATATGAATGTGCAACGATTACCCAGACAGGCATATTTGATGTTGTTTAACTTAGACGAAAGGGGAAAAAAATGCTGGGTGTCTTTAGTAAAAAATACTTTATTTAGACTTGGGTTTGGATATGTCTGGTTGCAACAAGGCGTTGGTTGTGAGCAAACATTTTTGTCATTATTTAAGCAAAGAATGAAAGATATATTTATGCAGGAGTGGGACGAGTCAGTAATGTCTAAAGATATATATCATAACTACAGACTGTTTAAAACTGGTTTTCAATGTGAGCAATATTTTGAATATGTGGATAAAAAGTGTTTTAGGGACTGTTTAGTAAAATTACGGCTTGGTTTGCTACCAATAAATGGATCATTTTTTAGAAGAACATTCAAATGTAATTCAAATTACGCATGTAAACGTTGTAATGTAATCGAAGATGAAAACCATTTTATAAACAATTGTGTCCTTTACAGTGACCTGCGGCAAAAACATCTGAACTCTGAAGGTCAATCGTATGTTCACTTGATGAAGAATGGTTCTGTTTACAGTATTCGTAAACTATGCGTTTATATATTTAATGCCCTGAAGATACGACAGGAATTCTGTGACAACAATGATGAAAGTTAGAATTAATTTACAATGCACGAGAAGCACTTTTGTTCTACAGGTTAAGTTAGTACGTATTTTACATTTTGTTGTGGTTGAGTGATCACCATACTGTGTACTTTTGACCTCTTTCTAGGGGCCGGAGGCCTGGAGATTAAAGTTTTGTTCTTGTTCTTGTTCTCTCTCTCTCTCTCTCTCTCTCTCTCTCTCTCTCTCTGTGTGTGTGTGTGTGTGTGTGTGTGTGTGGTAAACTTTAACATTGCCATTTTCTATGGAAATACTTTGCCAATACCAAGTATGAAAAACATCTTCACAATCATACCAATGATAGATTGTAAGTCTCCCGAATTAAGCCGTATATCCAAATCATTAATGATTCAGTTCGTTGAGGTTTGTTCCGACATCCGAAAATTAAAAACAACAACAACAAAAAACACCTCTTCCCACTGAGTTGCTCGAAGGTAGGCCTAGGTTGTGTTTGGTATGAATCGACATGACCTCGTCTTTCTCGTTCATAGTCTAAAGGAAAGAAATACAAATTCTGGACAGAACACATACTGTGATACTAACTACACCATCGACGTGTTTACTGCATATGAATATTCTAAAATGGACACTGAATTAACTGGAATGAAAAAAATTAAAAAAGAAGCCAAATTATATGCAAACTGCATTTACTGTTATATTTATATTTTTTTAATTATCTAAACTTGGCACTTTGATCTGATATTCTGACACAAGAGCAGTCATTTTTATCATTTTTTTTTGTTCAAACAGGGACTTCTTTTGCTAAGCATGGAAGTTATATTTATTTTGCAAACGTTTTGGTGCAGATAGTAAAAAAGGGAAATTACTCTGTAATTAATGCTAGGGGACTTAATTTGCTTTAAACTGATCTTTCTCATCTTAAACATTACATTTTGAAATTATACTCAATACATAAAAAGCTTGTGTGTTTTACTCTCATTGTACATGGCTTTCACTATGTTCATTCGCCCAAGTGGTCTTTTTCGGAAAATACTAAAATCAATAGGACGAGTGGACTTTATAGATCTATTGGTGCGTGTGTGTGTGTGTGTGTGTGTGTGTGTGTGTGGTCACATTTTGGTGTGTGTATGTAACATAGATATAATGTTTTATGTTATCAAAAGCGTTTTTGTAAAGCACCTAGAGCAGATTTCTGGATAGTGTGCTATATAAGTATCCATTATTATTATTATTATTATTGGTTGAGCCCTGAAGGTCATGGGCAAAAAGCAACTGCCTACACATATTTATACACATTCAAAGCACGTGCTCATATTTTTCGCGAACGCGAACGACGCCATTTTGTTTCAAGTTGTTGACCTGCCCGTTCAAACCTATATTCAATCGACAATACACGATAACATGTGATGGAAAGTTGGAGAAGGAGACCGTTAAATATTTATTCAGAGAAAGATTTGTGAACGCCTCATCACTTACTGGATTATGCCCGAACCTGCCATAAAAATATCCACAGAATCAGTCGGATTTCCGTTAAAAATAATGAACCATGTGAGTTAATACCCTTGAATTATGAAAAGTAAAAATTTCCAGTCTTGACTTTTCTCAAAATGAAGTCCTTTTCACTTCATAAGACGTTTAGAAGTACTTGTACTTGGCTCTACGTGTTATTAGTTTAACAAAATACTCAATTTTCATATCAACTTTAAAGCTATAAAACTAGAATGAACACAAATGAGAAATTGAATCGACCGTGTCAACCGGGTGTAACTAACTGAAACTTGTACATCTATCTAGATCCAGAGAAAACGGCTAAATGTTGCAGTGTGATTGCGGCGATAGCCACGACTGCTTTACCGCGGACTTAAAAAGAATTTTTAATTTTAAAGATTTTTTGAATGCCCAAGGTACACCAGAATAATATGATTTAAACAGCATTCTCACTGCGAATACCTCAATCGATTTATCGCCCTTTAAAAAAAGCATGTTTAAATATTATATTTTTGAACGTCAGTTGAGCTACGATAGTGTAATGGGTAAGACAGTTTCTTCTCACCCGAACACGCGGAGTTCGAAACTGCCGTTAGGATTTTTTTTTCTTTTAACCCAAAGCTTTATAATAACAAATACAGAACACATTTTAACATTTAGATTTTTTTTTTAAAGTGTATCACAAGTGAGTCTTGACGGCCTTGCCTCTCTTGTTTTGTTGATGCTTTTATGGGACTGTACTCGAATTATACTCCTGTTCGGTTTACGTATCATCTTAACCAACCTTCATCCTACTATTCCTCTTAATCCACTCTACCTATGCCTACCCTACTCCACCGAATACCATCACATAAACGAAAGGCCAATGACACCGTATCACAGTGCTGCAGTTACTTACTTCCATGTATTGACGTCACGGGTCTCTGTTGTTGCTGTTCTTTTCTTTCTCTTTTCCCGGCTGATACAAATTCGTGTGTGTGTGTGTGTGTGTGTGTGTGTGTGTGTGTGCATGAAAACGTGTATGCATACATGGATACGTGTATGTATGCATGTGAGTATGTGCATGCAGGTGATTTATCACTGCACACACACATCGCTACACACATACGCACCGCACGCACTCAACGCGCGCGCGCTCTATCGATTGTGTACAGTTGGCAAACGCAAGGCTCTGCTGGCAAGAACGCACACAGGTCGTAAATCACTTCAACGTGCCAAACATTTTACTATCGCGTGTAAATCAAAAAAGTAATAGTTTTCCAATGTTGGAAACTTGCCTCAAAATATTCTTGAACATATTTTCCGCAAATTATTTATGAATGTTTCAGGGGAAATGCTAACAGTAATCATAACTGAATAATTTCTATGGGACCAAAGATTTGAGAAGTGCTATTCTTCAAATAGGCGTAATCAGTCCATATAAAGTCTTCATAACACTACAAGGACAGACAATTTGTAAGTTCTTAAATATCAGTTTTGCATGCTAATCTTTGAAGGAACAAAATTGCAGAATACTTATTGATGAATGTTTTCTTTTCTTTTTTTCTTTTTTTTTTCTGTACAACTAGTGAACCATTGTGGATTGTTGTGTGGCGTCCAGTTTTCAATTTTTGGATTTTGTTAAGAATACCTATTGATCCCCTGCGGATTATTATCCGTTACAGACCTCTTTAGGCCGTGACAATTAATTTTTTCTACTTGTAAGTTTCAAGAGAAGTTGAGAATATTATCTTATTCAACAATTTGGTTGTTGTTTTTTTTTCCCTTCAGTGAGTACCTATGTTTGTCCTTTGAGTATAGTAACATACAAGTGGCAGAAAGAATACACGCGCGGATATTCAGATATAAAGAGAAACTATAAAAGCAACAACAACAAAAAACAACAACCAACAACAAAAACAACTACAAAGGCGACAAAAATCATGGCGGCTAAAGATAGAGGTAGAAATAAACAGAGGAAGGAGAAAAAAATACGAAGTACTTTTGCACTCTAGACAATGCAGGGAGGAGAAATAAAATAACAATAACAATAATAATAATAATAATCTTGTGTCGGGAGAACAATTACAGGAACATGTAACTATTCAGTCATTGTGATGTTCCTATGGTCCTAAGACTACGGAAAAGAAAAAAAAGAACAAGGAGAAACCGCATCTGAAATAAGAAGACTTCTAAAATTGTCACTTACATATGTACATTTTAGCATCTCAATAGAATGCGCGAAAAAAAAACAAAACAATTGTCAGATCATACCCTCATGACAGGCAAAATATGTGTATACATATTGCACAAAAAACAAAAATGATATCAGCTCTTCATATGATGTTTAACAGTTCTGAGAACGTATTATATTGATTTTGTATATAAGTAAGATTTATAGCAATATCATATTCGACAAGAAAGGCTCTATGGTAGCTGGTCTCTCTTTTCCCCTATCACTCATTATCTGTCTGTCTCTGTCTGTCTCTCAGTCTGTTTCTGTCTCCTCTCTCTCTGTTTTTCTCTTGAAACGGGGGAGAGGCTAGCTATTTTGGAAAGAGGTAGGTTTTAAGGCCACACTTAAAAGAGTTGAGTGCAGAGATTTGAAGAAGCGAAAGAGGGAGCAAACAATGGCTGACATCGCTGTCATCTTATCCGTTACTGTCTGGCTTTATCTTTCTTTCAAAAAATCCTATTTTTAGAACTCACCAAGAGATGGAGTCAAATAAAGGACTTTCATGCCGCCAGCATCTGATGCATTCTTTGCCGTGAAGATCAAACTTATAGCAACCTGGCGCTCAAAGGTGTCAAGTGGTGACAGTATCAACGCAATTGTGTTTGTATAACTGTTGATATCATTGTCCGAAGGAGGACACTCTCCGCTCGAGGTACGAAAGATATCCGGATAGAAACGCTTCCCTGCTCTGTACTGCTGTGCTTTGACACCCACCGACACGCAACTGGTTATTCGCAAGTTGATTGTATTTCCAAGAGGAACTGTAAGTTGGATAAAACATTTTTGAAACGCTCTGTTTCTATCAAACGTGGCTGAAATAGCAGTGTTGGTTCGTATATCAGATGGCGTTGTTTTGCATTGACCACCATCTATATCAGGTAAACTGATTGTGGCTGTATTAGTCGTGTTCCTTTTCTTGTGATTATTCTCTTGCTGGACGTCACCTGTCTGTGCTGTATTCCCGCCAACCGATAGACACCACAGGATCAGGCTCAAAAGAGACATCAGTTTTAACAAATGAACTAGCATGGTTCTGTTCTGTAGCATCACAACATAATATTTTCGTGTAACGTTCGTATGCTTGGAACTGGGGCTATGTCATGTGCGTTTGACTTCATGTATGAAATACATATACACTAAAAAAACAAACAAACAACAACAGCAAAAAAACAAAAAAAAAGAAACAAAAACCAAAAAAAAAAAAAAAAAAAAAAAAAAAAAAAAAAAACCCAGAGGTGAACGAAATAAATCATATAAACATGTCATCATCATTATTTTGATTTTAAGCAAAAAAAAAAAGTGTGTTTGTTTTGTTTATTTCAAGATAATGAATCCATAGCAAAAAAGTCAAAAGAGGAGAAGAAAATAACTAAAGACAAGGAAATGAAAAAAACAACGAAGACAGAGAACTAACAAAATGTACACATGAATAATCATCAGTTGGCTCAATGAAATATTGATGCGTATAATTATATTTTTCAGGTGTGTATATACAAATATGTATGTACAAACACGGACATACACAAACACACACACACACACACACACACACACACACACACACACACACACACACACACACACACACACACGTGTGCGCGCAAACATACACTAATGCACACAACACACACACACACACGTGCAGACACATATGCACACAGATCTCGTTGGTACAAAAATGTACAAACGCACTCGCGCGCGCGCACACACACACACACACACACACGCACGCACGCACACACACCCACACGCACACACACGCACACGCACACACACACACACACACACGAATCGTGAAATTTTCAAGAGTGAGTAACTTATTTGAATTGTCCGTCTCAATGAGAGAGTGGTTATCTCCCTGCTGTCAAGTGTGACCACTCAGGCAACTTGCAAGGTGTCAGCTCGGTGGTACTTCGCGCTGAATTCACATTAGGATCGTGAAAGTTCTGGAATATGCAAGGCTTCAGAGTCTTGATTATGGGGCTAAGATTGTTACACTTTAAATGAAACTAAATATGATTGTTTATGAAGTTAAATTTATTATTTTGGAAAGGAAATATATTCATTGATTACTTTTATGGTTGTAATATTTTTTTTTCGCGTAAATGTATAGTTTCGTCTTATCATAGCTTTGTAATGTCCTCTTTCAGATTGTTAGCAAGAAATGTAAAACAGTTATTTTCTTGAAATTTATCCTACCCTAATGCTCCTGCTCCTAATTTTACTACTACTACTACTACTTACTACTACTACTACTACTACTGCTACTACTACTACTACTACTGCTACTACTACAACTGCTGCTGCTACGACTACTTCTACTTTTATAGCACAAGAGCTGTCAGTACTACCACTGAATGACCATCACTGCACTGCTCCTGCTACAGATACTACGACTATGATTGTGATGACCACCACCACTGTCGCTGCTGTTAATAATTCTGCAGCCGCTACAATCACTTCCACCGTTCAATACAATAGTTGCTGCTAGTGGTATTGCCAACACCACCATTACTGTCTCTACTGCTGCTGCAACTGCCACAACCCCCACCCCCCACCCCACTACCACCACTATCGCTGCTACTACTATTACTACTGTCACTAAATTATTCAGTTTGAAAATAGGCCATTACAGTCTCCTTGCTCTTGCTTACAGATAGCATCGATTGATTTCTACTGACAAGCAGTTATACATCCCCATAATATTTATAGGAAGCACACCGTCACACATCATCAATGCACAGATTTATCAAAACGTGTACTCCCAGCAAGACTCATGGGGACAATGAAATTATCACCCTGCATAGTAATACCAACGAAGTTGTGTCAATGCCCCCTCTGTCTCCCTATTCTCCACGCCCACTCCTTCACTCCGTGACGGCGAGTCTTGCATGTGCACCCCAATATGACGGCGAGTCCCACATGTGCACCCCAATATAACATCGAGTCCCACATGTGCACCCCAATATAACATCGAGTCCTACATGTGCACCCCAATATAACATCGAGTCCTACATGTGCACCCCAATATAACATCGAGTCCTACATGTGCACCCCAATATAACATCGAGTCCCACATGTGCACCCCAATATAACATCGAGTCCTACATGTGCACCCATTGTGACGGCGAGTCCTACATGTGCACCCCTCTGTGACGGCGAGTCTCATTTGAGCTCCCCTCTGTGACGGCGAGTCTATGTGCACTCTTTTGTGACGGCGATCAAACCCAGGCGCTAAAGCTGGAGCAAAAAGACAGCTGAGCTAAATCTTCAGAAAGATTATGCAAAGCAGTGGATAGTTGAAAGTCAACTCAATGACGAGGACAGCAGATGCCAAAACATCACACTGGAAGAAAATGGAGAGATGCTGACTGGGAGAAGCGCTTCCAACTGCTTTGCTGACAACCACGCAATGGAGAACACTATCTGTCAGTCCACTTCATCAAAAAGAAGCAAGAATAGAACAGAGAGTGCGAACACATTAAGACACTGATGTGAAATCTGTGAAGCAGCCTCTTACTCTTCATGAACTACAGATAGCTCTAAAGCAGGAAATCCCCAGGGCCAGATGGCATCACTAACTAGATGCTGAAGCAGCTTGGCAACACGGCCACTCTGAAAATGCTGAAGCCTTCAACCAAAGCTAGGAAAATGGAGATTTGGAACATGTTCGGTATAGTCATCACGATTCTTGTCCTCAAGAAAGGCAAGGACAAGAAGAAGACTGCCAGATACAAACCAATCAGCCTGACCAGCTGTATTGTCAAGATAGAGTGTCAAGAGAGAATGATAAACCAGCACCTGCATTGGTATGTTAAGACTGAAAAACGTTCGTACAGGCAGGCTTCAAAAATGTTTACAGCACAGAAGACCAAGACTAACTGTCCCAAGAAATCGAAGATGCAATCCAGGAGCTAAAACTCATCCTTGCAGCCCGGATCAATCTACACAAAGCCTTCGACAAAGTCTGGACTGATGGCCACCTTGTGAAATTGCAAAGGTGCAGAATTGCTGGCAACATGCTGCAGTGGATCAGACACCATCTCCACAATTGCAGAGCAAGAGTCACGGTCAATGTACGGGAAGGCAGAAAAGTACTGCTACAACATGAACTTCCAGGAGGAGGAGTCTCCTCACCTACACTTTTCTTGCTTCATTAATGACCTCATACAAGTCCTGCCCCAAAGTATCCATGCTGCACTCTACGCTGATGACCTGGTGATGTGGTGCAAGGAAGAGCATGCTACTACTGCTACATACATAATACCACAAGCAGCAGACAGGCTGATAGCATGGGTAGACGAGTGGTGTGTGTGGCTATCAACAAGGAGTTTTCTACAACACTCTTCACCGTGTCACAGAAGCAGTATCAGTATCAGTAGCTCAAGGAGGCGTCACTGCGTTCGGTCAAATCCATATACGCTACACCACATCTGCCAAGCAGATGCCTGACCAGCAGCGTAACCAACGTGCTTATTCAGGCCTTGAGAGAGAGAGAGAGAGAGAGAGAGAGAGAGAGAGAGAGAGAGAGAGAGAGAGAAGCCGAACCCATTAAACTAAGGGACATGACCCTGAGAAATGATGGGGTGGCCGCCTGCCTGGGCGTCACCTTTGACAACAAACCGACCACACATCCAGAAAACTGAACCAGGCGGCAGCCAGCCATCTTGCGGAAGCTAACTGGAACCAGCCGGGGAGCAAACGAAGAGATGTTCAAGCGCGTTTAACCAGGGTGCATTCAGGTCCCACCATGAGTATGGTTCAACAACCTGGTCTACAGCAGCAACGACCCAGCAGCAATCTCTGGATAATGTCCAAAACCAACCTATCCGGATCATCACTGGATCCATGCGATCCATCCCGATCAAGATCATGCAGGAAGTCACTGCTATACAGCCCCTCCACCAGAGGAAAGACGCAAAAATCATGGTTCAGGCAGAGAATTTCAAGTGCCTGCTTCAACATCCGATGAACAAGAGGACGCGAAACCTAAACATGTCGCATGGTACTGCAGGCAAGGAGATGCATAGCGAAAGATTATATAAAGGTTGAACAACAGAGGACCGAGAACAGAACCTCGGGGTATGTCCGTTTCTATTATCCCTTCATTCGATCAAGATCATTTCACTGATACACCAAGTTTTCTATTCACTAATATGACTCAAAGAACTTAAGAAGATGATTTCAACTAAGGTAATAAACGCGCAGCTTTTCAAGAAGTGTGCAGTGGTTAACGAGGTCAAATGATTTTTTTTTCTTTTTAATCATTTACGGATGTAAGTAGTTTATCAGTGAAACCACCAAGAACATTCTGGCGGGCGTGTTATAGGTGAAATTCTGACTGATATTGTTGAAGCAGGTTGTGCTGGTCAAAATATTGTAAAAAAAAATGTTTACATGCATGTTTTTCGAGTTGTTTAGAAAGTGGCGACAGTATGGACATTGGTCGGAAATAAGTAAGATATTTAAGGTAGAGATATAATCTTAATAGCTTTTGACAGCAGGATTAGTTTTGGATATTCTGACACTATGTATGCATGTTAGATGATGCACTGTATATGGTAAATATATTAACATAATTTTATTGCTGAGCCCGTCACAGCCATATGTATTTTTTATGTCCAAAGCTGGATACACACCATGACCTGCCCATGGATAACGTCAAGCAGCAGGACCAAACAGCTCTGCCATAAAATAATATCTTTTAACTGTTATTGTTTTCTTTTTAATATCATCAGATTCGTTTCCCCATTCATCTGTGTTTTGGTGACGTGAAATCTGAGTTTTTTGTGCGTGGATTCGGTAGGAGAGTGCTACAAGGTCCATTTGTGCGTCGACCTGTGTTACGTGGCTGTACTTCAGCCATTGTACCGGCGGCCTCTTTAGGAGCGGTGCTCTTCTACCAGAATATTACACGCCACGATTAACACGAAGCCGAAATCAGTATTTACTTTGTTCTTTGTGTGTTAACCCTTTTTTTTCTTTCTTTCTTTTTTTTTCCCCAAACCCTTTTGGGTTTGTTATAGAATTTTTTTTTTTTTTTTTAAACCTGAATATGACGTCTTGCATTGACGTAACTGGATGAGGCGACGTCGTCTATACAGTTTGCGTCATTATTATGATGGAATTTAAATGGGGAAAGAATGAACAACATCTGACAGTAACCACTCCTTCAAAACAAGTACATCTCAAGTATCAACAATCATCCTTTTCACCTGATCAGTTAAACACAGAAGAACGGTTTCTTGTTTTATTAAAAGATTCGGGAAATGACTCTCTCCAGTTGCGACATTTATATCCACATTACCATAAAAAAGCCATCCAGTCTGTAGTTGGAGAGGTGGAATCTGTAACAAAACTGAGAAATAATAGTTTTTACGTCCAGTGTAAAAACGAGAGACAACGTAAGAAGTTGTTACAGACGCAAAGCATCGCGGGCATTTCTGTCTTAGCTTCAAAACCTGACCCGAAAACAGTGGGAATAGTTTTCCGAGAAGTTGACACCAGCTTTCTTTCCACTATACCTATTGTGAGCGACAGTCGGAAAAACCATCTGAAAAACGGGAGACCAGCGACAGTGATAACATTCAAACTTCATGACCTTCCAGAAAAACTAAGCTTTGAAAATGTCCATTTAAAAATATATCCATATTGTTCTCCAGTCGTAAGATGTACTTTTTGTCAATTGTTACATCACACTAAAAAATATTGTTCCAGCAATACTCATCGATGCAGCAGATGTGGACAGTCGTCTCATTCTCGAGACAAATGTACTGCTGAAAGGTTTTGTTGGAACTGCAAGGGAGACCATTCAGCTGCTTTCCATGGATGTCCGGCCAAAATCGTCGCAAGAGAAGCGAATAAACTGAAATCTAAAACTTACATTTCATTTCAAGAAGCACTTCGACAGGCAAGGTTGAATACGAATCAAAATGTGTGCGAAAAAAAGAAATCATATGCAGAAGTTGTTAAAGCTTATCATAAACTGTGTTCCAAGTCTACACAGACAGATGTACATTATGACAGTGTGTCAACACAGACTGAGGTCTTTGATGAAAAATTAATGTTGAAAAATGTATATGATGATTACACGGTATCATCAGAACGTAAAACTTCCGGTCTACATGACGTCCATTTGTCATCTGCAACAAAACCTGATTTTCACAACAACCACCTGCCATCATCATCTGAGGAGACATTACCTATTCTACATGACGACCACCCGACATTGTCACCTAAGGAGACATCATCTGGTTTGCAAGACGGTCATCTGACATTGTCATCGGAGGAGACATCACTTGATCTACATGAATACCTTCTGAAATCGTCATCAGAGGAGCCATCACCTGTTCTCCACAATGACCATATGACATCATCATCTGAAAATGCTTCACGTGTTCTACACGATGACCACCTGACGTCGTCATCTGTAAAGACATCATCGGGTATACATGAAACACTTCCAACAGCATCACCTCAGCAGACATTACATAATCTACATGACGACCACCTGACGGCGCCAACTGGGGAGACAACTCCTGATACACATGACCACCACCTGCCGTCATCATCAGAACAGTCATCACTTAGTCCACATGAATACATAACATCACGATCTAAGCAGTCATCACCTAGTCTGCATGACGACCACCAGACGTCGCCATCTGGGGAGACAACACCTGGACTGTATGACTACCAGAGGTCGTCATCAGCGGAGACAACGACTGGTCTATATAAAGACCTTTTTACGTCGTCATCCGAGGAGATGAAACTACAGCTTGTTAACTACCTAACATTGCATCAAATCAGCCATCACATTGTCTACACGAAGAACACCTCATCACCTTGTATTTTGATAGTATAAGGCCCTTTATCTATCATTATCTTAGTTTTAAATTCGGATATCTCATTATCTAATGATATTTTTTTCTACGATTCATTCTAGCTGATAAATGACTAAGAAGTTGCAAATAACATGTAGGAATCTATCAGTCTTGCAATGGAACTCCCGCTCTTTGAGTACAAATATTGATAATCTGCGTGCTTACCTTTTTGAAAATTCTCATCATATTCTCCTTTTTCAGTCATTGAATGTTACTAAAAATAAGTTACCGAATCTGAAAGGTTATTATTATCCTCCGGTTTATCATATAAGCGAGGATTCTGACAAGATTAGTACAGCTATTTACGTACAATGTGGTTTGAATTACGCAAGTGTCCATCCATCTCCTATTTCTAACTATACTGAAAAGATGTAAGCTACGTTTGTAAAATTGCATGTCTCTAATAATCAAATCATACATTTTGCGTCAGTCTACTATCCCAAAGGTCCAAGTAAGCAAAATACAAATTGGTTGCGAACATTAAATTGCTCAAAAGAAAGATGGATCGTCGGGGGAGATTTTAATTCCCATGCTCCCTTCTGGGATAGTGATTGTCAAATAATATCTCATCCTGACTTTGTCGAAAATATTGTTGATTCATCGTTGCATTTACTTAACGATGGGAGGATTACACGTATCCCAGATGTGGCTCATCATAGAGCATCGGCACTTGACCTAACCTTCATATCACCATCTCTAGCTTTAACAGTACAGTGGGATACTGGGGATGATCCACTAGGCAGTGATCATGTGCCAATCACACTGTCTTTTAAGGATTGTAATATATCTAAATACAGCGGAGAAGACGAAATCCCAAAATTCAATTACAAATATGCAAACTGGGAAACATTTCAAAACTATCTTACGAACATTTCTGAAAGTGAAATTTTTTGTGAAGATTTAAATGTTTTTTTATAACAACTTTCAAAAATCAATTATTGGAGCTGCTGAAATAGCAATTCCCAAAAAAGGTTCAAAGAGGAGTGAAATTTTTTCTGGAAATGTTTGGTGGAATGATGCATGTGCGGAGGCTGTAAATACAAAGAAACTAGCATACCTAACATGGTTGAAACTCAGAAAAGTACGTGATGAAGATGTAAAAGAAGCCGCTCATAAAGAAATGTGTTACACAAAAATCAAGGCGAATAGAATCATAGCCCGAGAAAAAAGACAATACTGGTCACAATTCTGTTTGAATGAAGTATCTGACCATAAGGATATGAAGAAAGTGTGGGCCAAAATGAAAGAAATGAAATCAGGCATTGTTCTCCAAGACTATCCTATTAAAACAAAAGATAAAGAGTTTCTGTCCCCTCAAGAGAAGGCTGAAGAATTTGTTTGTATGTATTCTAAAACAGGCAGTGTAGATAGTTTGTCAACTAAACAAAAGACTTTAAGAGAGGAAGAAGAAATCAGTGACAAATATAGAGATCCTACCCCACAAAATGATAATACAATCAATTCGGCAATAACTTTACATGAGTTAAAGAACGCTATTCATTTGTTGAGTAACAAAAATGTGTCAGTTGGTAAGGATGTAGTATCTTACACCATGTTAAACCATTTGCCAGAAAACTGGTTGATTATATTACATACATTATTTCAAAAGTGCTGGGAATGTGGACAAATCCCTGAGGTATGGAAAACTTCCATTGTAACTCCTGTATTAAAACAGAGTAAACCTCGAACAGAAGCTTCGAGTTATAGACCTATTTCGGTTACCTCCCACGTTGGGAAAGTCATGGAGAAAATTGTAAATATTAGAATGGTGTATTACTGTGACAAAAATAACATAATTCCGTCAGCTCAAACTGGATTCCGGAAAGGAAGATCTACAATTGATCATCTGACCCGTCTCACTACCCAAATTAAAAAACAGTTTTCTAAGCGAAAAAGTATCCTTGCGTCCTTCTTCGATCTTACTAAAACTTATGACCGAGTGTGGCATAGCAGACTGTTATTTAAGCTGAAACAAATTGGTCTGTCGGGTCATGTTTATGACTATGTTAAATCCTTTTTAAGTGGGAGATATATAGTGGCAAAAGTGGGAGTAACTTTATCAACCTCTAGGCCTATAAACATGGGAATCTCGCAGGGTTCCATTATTTCTCCATTGTTGTTCAACATTATGCTTTATGATTTACATACATGTTTTTCATCATCTACCAAGCTGGCTCAATATGCTGATGATATTGCTATATGGATTCAGACATCCTTGAGGAAAAGGACAAGCCTACATTACATAAATTATGTACAGAAACATTTTCAGGGTGAACTCGATAGACTGAGTAGCTATATGCAATCTAATGGTTTTGAGTTTTCTGTAGAAAAAACACATTTGATCCTCTTTAATAATGGTTATAATCCCAGCAAACTACCACGGTTTTTTTTTAGGAGGACGTGAAATATTTTTCAAGTCGGAAATCAAATTTCTTGGGATCCTATTTACTTCAAAACTAAACTGGAAGAAACACATTGATTCAATGGTGACTAAAGCAGTTAAAAGTTTAAATTTCTTAAAAATTGTAAGTCACTCTCCTTGGGGACAAGACTCCAAAATTCTTTTACATTTAGCGACATCTCTCGTAAGATCAAGATTGACCTACGGTCAAGAAATTTTCTTTTCTGCCCCGCCGACGTTCCTAAAGAAGCTGCGAATAATTCACAGTAAAGCTGTGAAACTGGCTTTAGGGGTACCTGTGCATACTAAGACCTCAGAAGCCTATAAGCTTGCGGGTATTCTACCACTAGATGAAATCAGAAAATTAAGTTCTGCTAAATATATTGTGAGATGTACAGCAGTGGATGATTTTGAGGAATTAAATATTAGGTCTGATATTGATTTTCCAAAAAATGCACAAAATAATTCAAATCTACAAACCATTCGCACATAGGTGTCAGATATTTTAAATTCTTCCGACACTGATTTACATGATATGGCATCTCATGTTCTGGTGCCACCTGTCCCTCCCTGGGAGTTAACAAAAGCAAACGTCAACATATGTGCTTCTGACACAACAAAAGGAGAATCTCCACATATAATAGCAGCATCTGTCAGAATTGAATTAGAAGAAAATTTTGATTATCATTTAAAAGTTTACACTGATGGCTCGGTCCTGGATGATAGCAGTGCAGGATCTGCTTTTGTCATTCCTGACCTAAAAACAGAAAAATCATATTATTTAGGTAAGGGACATTCAATTTTTACAGCTGAATTGGTGGCCATCCTTATGGCTTTAAATCATCTTGTTGATATACCAATCATAATAAGTAATATCCTATTTTGTGTTGATTCTCAATCTGTCTTAAAAGGTTTGCTCCTTTTTGAGAATAATCAAAGAGAAGATTTATTTTTTGAAATTAGGTATTTATTGCACTCCCTATTTGTGAAGGGTACAAATGTTGATTTTTGTTGGATACCATCCCACACTGGATTCCGTTATAACGACCAAGCAGATAGGGCAGCAAAAAGGGGAGCAAAAAATCATATAGATAGTATAAAAGTATATTGCCCATTGTCATACAAGGAAATAAGCAATATACTAGAAAGAGACTTTTATAGGTGCTTGAATTCAAGTCTAAAACCTCGTCAGTTGACTCTCTCAGACTTTGGTCCGATTCGCAGACCAATTCTGAGCTTAGCTCTCAGACTATTATCAAATTCATTACGGACCAAGTATTGTTCTAATGTCAAGTGTATATGCTTTAATAACCTGACAATTGAGCATATAATTTTTCACTGTAGCTTGATGAAGCCTTTTGTACACGAAAGTGTGTCTTCACAAGTGACTGAGAACGTTGATGTTTTTGACTTTTTGCATTCATTATCAGTTGTTTCGCTTGTCAGTTTAACGACTTCTCTTTTACGAAGTCCTTTAAGTAATTTCCTGTAACTGTATTTAGAGGGTTTTTTTTGTTTGTTTGTTTGTTTTGTTTTTCTTTCAAATTTCACCTACATTTTTACCCTCATTTGCCCAGTTTCCCCAAACCCTCCATTCATCCACATCTCCCACCCCTTCTAACAGATAATACTCAGATGTATTCATAAATACTTTTACAAAATGTCTTCAATCACCGATATGTGTGACGGGACATTAAACAAAAAATTCCTTCCTTCCTACACACCAACCACATAAACTTTTTTTTCTCAACCTCTATATTTTCTTTTGTGTTTTCCTTCTGCAAGTAACAAGATATGTGTTTCTTCTTCGCAGTCTTGTGTCTGTCAACTTTATACAGTCTATGATAGTGCATTGTATTGTTTTGTATTGTATCGTGCAATTTATTTAGTTATTTATTTATTTTATTTTATTTTATTATTATTTTTTTTAATTTTTTTATTTTTTTATTATTATCATTTTATTAGTATTACTATTATTATTACTACTACCTTTTTCTATATTATAATTATTATTCATTTATTTATTTATTTATTTATTTATGTAAGCTTATCTATTATTTATTCCCCCGTTTTTTTTGTTTTTTTTTCTCTCAAGGCCTGACTAAGCGCGTTCGGTTACGCTGCTGGTCAGGCATCTGCTTGGCAGATGTGGTGTAGCGTATATGGTTTGTCCGAACGCAGTGACGCCTCCTTGAGTTACTGAAACTGAAACTGAAAACTGTATCGTGTTGTAATGTGTTGTATTGTATTGTGTTGTATTGCTCTTCATCACAACAGATTTTCCTTTGTGAAATTTGAGCTGTTCTCCCCAAGGAGCGTCCGAAGCCACAGTCCAGCGCCACACTTTTTCTGCATGAGGGTGTATTTGATTTTTCCAATGAATGTAGATTTTTCTACAAAATGTTGCCAAGGAAAACCCTTGTTTGTGTGCCGTGGGTTCTTTTACGTTCGCTAACTGCATGCCACTTACGGTACCTCGGTTTACGGTTTCATCCGGATGATTAAGTTCCAGACCACCAATCCAGATCTAGTGGAGTGGAGAACATACTGGTGAGTGTGGGATTGATTCTTTCGCTTCCAAGGTTGACGCGTTGCCTCTGCCACTTCACGTGCGTGCGTGTGTGCATGCGCGCGCGCGCGCGCGCGCGCGTGTGTGTGTGTGTGTGTGTGTGTGTGTTTCTTTAAACCTTCGTTCTCATTTTGAATGTTCTTTTTAGTTTCACAGTTGTGAATTATTTGATGTTGACATTTGGTCCGAACTGATGAACTTATGTAGATAAACGATCAAAACATCACTCGAGCAATCTCGCTTGGAGACAGAACAGAAATAAACAGTAAGGGAAGAAAGACGGCGAGAAAAGAAAGGAAGAAGACGTACAAGAAAGGAATAAAGGGAAACAAACAAAGGGAAGAAACAAAGGAAACTCCCAAAAGAACCAGGCAATGCTCATCATTCTTTATTCACTGACGAAGAGAAGATCGTTACAGGGCAAGACAAAGTCGATCAATCATTATGAGTCAGATGTACACAACAGTGATCGATATCGATCGGATCTGGCCCACAGTCCACAGGCTGCTTAGAGACAACGGCTGATTGACTTAAGAGCAGTTGGTGTCAACTGACACACTGACGTCCACATTGACATTCGGATTATTCTCACCTTCATCCTCTCCAAACAGAACGTCCTTGATCCAGGGGAGGTAGCTGGATACCCGGGTGTAGACCCCGGGGATGCCTTCTTTGCCACAGCCCTTCTCATAAGACACAATGCCCGTTTGGTAGACCACACCTCCACACTCACACACCAGAGGTTCCCCAGTGTCCGCCTGCACCACAGGGAACAGACTTCTTTATCACTGTTCTTCTTCTTCTTCTTTTTATATTTCATTTCCTTAATAAAGGATAAGATAATAAAGAGAGAAAAGAAGCATACACCCCCCTCCCCACCCCACCCCCCAATCCCCCGCCCCGCGACATGCACACAGCGCGAAATATACTTAATAAGAAGTAATATAATCATATATCATGTGTGTTCTTAGTCACGATCATGGAATCATATACCATAATGAAATTAGGAATCAATAAGAGTTCGATACACACTGACAGACCTGTGGGACACTGGTGAAAAATTCTTCTGTGATGTGCTCCACCGACAAAGTTAAGGCAAAAAAGGACCACCACCACCACCACCACCTCTACTACTACAACAACTACCATCATTATAAACTCTCTATCTCCTCTATACACAAACACACAGACACACACGCACGCACATATACAGACACACACACGCACACGCACGCACCACGCAGGAACCGACTCCAGTGCCGCCAGCACATATCTGATCATCACCATACTGCAAGGCGCTGTACACTGTCGAGCAGTTCACCTGAGGCTGCACTGGGATGTCCACTTTCAGGGGAACATCGCTAAGCGGTCCCTCTGTACAAAGAGAACAGCCTGCGTCAGTGCTTGCGCTCCCGAAGTCTCTTTCCCCTACTTGTGTGTCTGTTGTTTGTCTGTCTGTTGCCAATTCCATTTCTACTACTACTACTACTACTACTACTACTACTACTACTACACACACACACACTCCTGCTGCAAGCGTGCCAGAAAGTGTAAAACAACAACAACGAGAAACAACGAAAACACATAACTTGGGTTAATGCGATGAGCAATGTGTTGTGTATTTTTTCTGACTAATGCTGAGTGCGAGTAATGAACATCAAGCAGACATCCAAATCCGTGAGGGCAGAATGTAAAAAGAAAAGAAGAAAAGAAAAAAACACATCTGTGTTCATCCCAAATTCGATTTCGTTCATGTTTTTTCTCTCTCTCTCTTGACGTCATTGTTGTGCGTAATTTATCTCTGTACTTGTACAAGGCCCTCAAGATTATAGATAGAAATATCCATTTCTCATTTTTCTGATATTTTCAATCAAGATATGCTGATTGTCTTCGGTTTAGTCATTATATTTTTTCACACTACATGTCGCTAATATGATGGCTGTTCGCACACCCTTTCATTGGAGTCCTTGGCATGAAGTTAGTAAAACATACGTATCCATATTCCTCTATGTCCTTCTGTCTGTGTCTCTGTCTGTTTGTCTGTCTGTTTCTCTATGCACACACACACACACACACACACACACACACACACACACACACACACACACACACACACACACACATATGTATATATATTTTTCCCCCTTTCTCTTTTCCAAAACTCTCTTACTCATTCACCTTTTCTCTCAACATCTATGCGTTTATCTGAAAATATGTATGGATGGATGTGTACGATTGTCCATGTGACTCCGTCCAAGATCTGAAATGCATATGACGGTTTGTTTTAATCATGTTTTTTTCTTATCTTTGTTTTTTCCCTTGATTTTTTTCCTTGTGGTCCTTTTCTTTCTTTGTGGTTTAGTATTTGGCCCTATAGTGACTGCTTTTATATTCATATTTATCTGTTGACTGATTGATTGTTTAATAAACTGATTCTCTCTCTGTTTAATAAACTGATTCTCTCTCTCTCTCTCTCTCTCTCTCTCTCTCTCTCTCTCTCTCTCTCTCTCCCTCTCTCTTCACGAACACACCTTCAGAAACGAAGCCCCATCCTGCCACAGTGCACTTAGAGTAGACCTCAGGACACGATCTGTCGTCGTTCAGATTGGCCAGACTGACTTTAGACGACATATCCAGGGGGGACGAAAGCTTCAGCACCACCAAGTCATTCAGGAAGTTCGTAGCTGTCCACACATCAATGACATCACTGTGTAGCACTGTGACGTTTCAGCACGAGACAACAAACACACTCAATGCATTGCGCGAGAACGTGAACTTCACCGTCCAACACGGTGCAATGCATCCTTTCTTTACAAGTCCTTTGGGACATTTTCATCATCCCTCAAAAAAGACAATGTGAAATCCCAACTAAAAGGTCAGTTCAGTTACTCAAGGAAGCGAAAAAGCCTCCCCGGTGGGCAATAAGTCCAGTTTCCTGGGTGACAGGTTTGGATATTGACCACTATACTACCGATGACTTGAAAGCAAAAACAATATGTTGATCCACACACATTCAGTATCAAAGGCTTGTGTGAACTCTCTCTTTTCTGCCCAGATTAGTAGTGAAGATCGCCATACAACAGCTGCATGATCATAATATATTTATAACACAACACAATCCACTTCACACATTACAGTCGGAATATCGTTCTCACCATTCCACAAAAACTGCTTTTCTTCGTAATACTGCTTTGGTTTGTGTATCTGACGACTCCAAAGCCTGTCTTTACCTTACAAGACCTCAGTGCTGCTTTTGATACCATTGATGGTGGCATTCTCTTGCATTGCTTCAGAAACACGTTTGGCATTCACGACCTTGCCATTTCATTATTGCAGGCATACACAGAACACAAACTGTACCCATCTCTAGCTTTTATTTTGAGCCCAAATCAATTAGAGTCCCCCAAGGTTCCGTTTTCAGTCTCTTGATTTTCATATTATTCACCCAAGCACTCTCTCACGTCATTGAAACATTCTATCTCTCACCCTACGTTTGCTGATGCCTCTACAGCTCTTCTCACTCCAGTTTTATCCAATCACTTTCCACTGTGATTGAATCTTGCATTATTTGACGTTAAATCATGGGTGTCTCAAAATAAAATAAGAATTGAATAATAAAAAGACAAAAGCAATATTGCCAGACAATACAGGCCAGACCCTCAAATGATTAACAATTGGAAAAAGTGGAATATCTTTTTCAGAATCCGTTCGCAACGTGGGTGTAACATTCAACAACGCTTTTTGTATGAAATCATTTTAATAAAATCTGTCAAGCTGCCTTCATTATATTGAGAAGAATCAGTACAATTCGTCACTATCTCACTGTTCAAAACCCCCGTAACTCTTCTGGTTCTCTCTAGTATTGATTAACTAAATTCTCATCTGTTTGGCATTCCTTACAATCTCATTTCCAAAACTCGAAAATCCTGAATTGTACTGCTAGACTAATATTTAGAATATCCAGACAAAGCCATAAAACCCCTCTTTTTGAAAGACTACATTGGCTGCCTGTCTCGCACAGGATAAAATACAAACTAGCTATCAACTGTTCCACTGTTATAATTAGTACTGCTTTAACATATCTTTGTGACTGAAGTTCGATCTATACTTTTTCCACATTTTTATGCTCAGCTGCTGATTATAGAGAGCTGAAAGTTCATCGACGAGTTCCAGGGTCAGCAATCCCCCTGTCTTGCCCCAGTAATACTGAAGTAACTGCTCCTCTCAGCCCCTCACGTTGACTTCCTGGTTCAATTTATAATAATTGAATCTGGCTTTATCAGTATTCCCGACATTGTTTGTTGAATGGAAGAGTGGAAGAGAAGGGATAGAGGCGGAATAAGACCAGAAGCTTTCAACGTAGGTTCTTCACAATGCAATACATCACAGTATACGAAACGCAGTGCAAAATTGTGCAACACAATATCCATAATGCAATGCAATGCAGCACACATTCGAACCTATGCAACACAGCATAGACACACAGATTACCACCACCCAATCCATCACAGCAGAGACACACGAACAACTACCACCCAATCCATCATAGCAGAGACACACAGATTACCACCACCCAATCCAACACAGCATAGACACACAGATTACCACCACCCAATCCATCACAGCAGAGACACACGAACAACTACCACCCAATCCATCATAGCAGAGACACACAGATTACCACCACCCAATCCATCATAGCAGAGACACACGAACAACTACCACCCAATCCATCATAGCAGAGACACACAGATTACCACCACCCAATCCAACATAGCAGAGACACACAGATTACCACCACCCAACCCATCAGAACAGAGACACTGACCATTGTAGTCAGGATGGATGATGACTTCCGACACGTTCCGGAACTGCTCGCCCTCCTCCGTCTCCGAGATGCTGTGCTGCCCGGCCGTCACGGCGTACGCCACGTCATTGAGCCTGTGCACACCGCGACACTGTGTGTGTGTGTGTGTGTGTGTGTGTGTGTGTGTGTGTGTGTGTGTGTGTGTGTGTGTGTTTGTTTGCACGTGCGTGTTTGTTCCGTGATGATTCGGTGAGTTCTGCTGGTGTTTATAGCAGTAAAAGCCCAACATTCATGTTTTGTTAGAAATAAAATTAATGTCTTCTTTCTATAGTGACACAACGAGATATGGTAGAATACATCATGGGCACACAAACACACAGACACGGACAAACACACACACACACACATACATACAAAAAACAGCAACACACCAACACACGCAGACCACCCGACATAGTAATATAATTACATTAACAAATACACACATACCAAATGACACACAAGACCGACCAGCACACTGTCTTACTGGAAACAACGGGCCGAGGACAGCACGTGACGCTCGTTAATGACAGTGCCAGCACACCATTCGTACATCACGCCATCCTGAATCACGTGCGTCCTCACGAGGAAGGGTAGCTCGTTGGGTGACATCTCTGTCCCTCCAATAATCTTCCACTCTCTAAAGTCCTGTTGTGAAAGCATCGTGACTAACGTTATCGTCAAAATGGTTATTGCCGTCAGCGGTGGCTTCACACCGCCTTCCCTTATCCTGTCACTTTTTTTTCTCAGTTCACTGTTCATTTCGGAAGCGCACGTCCTTGCTCAGGACACGTTAACGCCGGACACAGACATGGTCATTCATTGGCTGAAGACATCAGCTCCTCCCCCCGTCACATAATGCACACAGTCAGACACAGTCATCTCCCGTCAGAAGTTTGCTATGTGGTATTTACATTATATTGCAGGCTGCCTCACCAAACGGGGTAAATTGTTGGATACGAACGCTGATAAACGTTACCACATCCACAGTATAAACAATATGGCTTTGGTCTCAAGATAGAATGTAATGATTTGTTATTGCTGTGCTTGTATGCAAGACATATATTCCACTTTAGCTTGTTTGATTTTTTGTTAAGTTACATCAAGCACATTTGAAGTTTGGCATGGACAGCACCATTGTGATGTGTCACATGGACTGCAGCTGTGTGACTGCGTTCAGTAGGAACTTCAATACTTAAAGACTCTTGATTGGCTTCGAATAGAATAATCTGATATGTGCAAGGGGTGTTAAAATGACATTCAATAATCAGCAACCCCGCATCTAAAAACTGAAAAAAGAAAAGCAATGGCGGCTCACACATGCTCTCACCACCACAATCCTTTCTCACATTAATGCACACACACACACACACACACACACACACACACACACACACACACACACACACACACACACAAACAAACACACACACACACACACACAGACACACACACACACACACACACACACACACACACACACACACACACACCTTCCGCATTATATTACCACAGAAACGATAGCAGGACCTCCACTGAACTTTTCCTCTCATCCCTGCTTATCCAATACTCACAGAGAGAGAAAGGCAATAATCAATTATAAATGATGAGAATAAAAATACTGAAATATAAAACCATCATGCCAAAAAATATAACAAAAATCATAATATCATGGCAAGATAAATAACGGGTGGAATGAAACAAGTAAGAAGCTCATTTAACTCATTCAGCTCTTTGCTTGGCGGGTGCCGCTGATCGTCATTCTCTGCCTGTGCCGGAATAGCAGTCGGGCGAAGAAACCCGTTCACGTAAACCAGTGTGGCACCTCGCTATGAAACATTAAACTGCTAGGGAAGGGAAGTAACTGTATCTTAACTTCCTTTCACACAGGCATGCGAAGTTTCGCTCCAAAATTCGAACGATTACGGTGCTTTTCTTTTTTTAAAATTTTTTTATAGTGCGGTTTTCCGTGTCGAAAAAGCAACACGTCAAAGGCACAGGAAATGCTTGATGATTATTATTATGATGGACCCTGGCAGCGAATTGGAACCAGGTAATGCCGATCTGACTTATAATTCATCCGAAAATTCTTGGTAAAGTGGCGGAGTTGAAATCAGCGACCGGTCAGGGCAAGTGGCGGACATTTGTTGTTGTTGTGATGCCTGGTTCCTTGGTGTATTATTTTTGACTGTGGTGAATGTGATGTGCTTTGTTTTGCTGTGATTTGTGCCTGTGTAATTTGAGACTGTGATGGTGCCTGTGTTGATTTTCATATCTTAATGTCACTTATTCTTAAACATGTATGTTTCAGCCAATGTCATGTAACTGTTGACTTTTTACACGTCACTTAATCTTAAATTTGTGTATTTTATTGTAAAGCGCGGTAAGCTCCATCTGAGAGCACACTTCATTATATAAGCCTATATTTTATCATTGTTATCATCCTTATTATCATTACTATTCTTATCAATATTATAATCATTTGAATCGAGAAAATTCAACCCTCAACATTGACAGGAGCTGACATTTCACTACTTCTGCTTTGTTCTTGTTACGAATGATATATTACATCACTTGTCTTGAAAACGGCAAACGTGACTGCGTTCAGTGTGAAGATGTATGACTGACAGTGTGTGACTGCGTTCAGTGTGAAGATGTATGACTGACAGTGTGTGACTGTGTTCAGTGTGAAGATGTATGACTGACAGTGTGTGACTGTGTTCAGTGTGAACGATGTATGACTGACAGTGTGTGACTGTGTTCAGTGTGAAGATGTATGACTGACAGTGTGTGACTGTGTTCAGTGTGAAGATGTATGGCTGACAGTGTGTGACTGTGTTCAGTGTGAAGATGTATGACTGACAGTGTTTGACTGTGTTCAGTGTGAACGATGTATGACTGACAGTGTGTGACTGTGTTCAGTGTGAAGATGTATGACTGACAGTGTGTGACTGTGTTCAGTGTGAAGATGTATGACTGACAGTGTGTGACTGTGTTCAGTGTGAACGATGTATGACTGACAGTGTGTGACTGTGTTCAGTGTGAAGATGTATGGCTGACAGTGTGTGACTGTGTTCAGTGTGAAGATGTATGGCTGACAGTGTGTGACTGTGTTCAGTGTGAAGATGTATGACTGACAGTGTGTGACTGTGTTCAGTGTGAAGATGTATGGCTGACAGTGTGTGACTGTGTTCAGTGTGAAGATGTATGGCTGACAGTGTGTGACTGTGTTCAGTGTGAAGATGTATGACTGACAGTGTGTGACTGTGTTCAGTGTGAAGATGTATGGCTGACAGTGTGTGACTGTGTTCAGTGTGAAGATGTATGGCTGACAGTGTGTGACTGTGTTCAGTGTGAAGATGTATGGCTGACAGCTGGCTCACTTACTGATAATGTCTCACCCTGTTCAGCCTGGACGTATCCTATGGCTGTGGACATTGCTTCGCACATACAGACAAATCAGGTGTTGACAGTGTTTTCCCCATGTACACTGACCTTGATGGGCGGCTCTCCACGTGCACTGACGTCCAGTGTTTCTCTGAACAGAGCGGTCCCCTTGTCCTCATTGTCCGACAAGGCCCCCCACCTGACTGTCTTCTGTCCAGGAAGGTGAGCAGGAC